>NW_006159630.1:8963684-8968831 GCF_000334495.1 Tupaia belangeri chinensis | reverse complement strand
CCTTATCGAGATTCTTATTACAAGTACCCTCAACTTGTGGCTCCCCAACCTTCTACAATGTTGGCTCCACTAATGTGAATACTAAATGGTCCCCACTGTCCTGAAAAACTGTATTAGAAATTTGTGAGTCAGACAGAAGTGGGTTCGATATTCACCTTCACCATTTTTTAGCCACTCAGCCTTGAGTATGCTTCTTAACTTCTAATTTAGGTTCCATCAACTGTAAAACAGGAGTGAAGACTACCTACTTGTTTGGTTATAAAGTTTAAGCTTTATAACCACATGCTGTGTATTGATCACAGTGCCTGGCCATAAAAGGCATCCATTCAATGTGCATTATTTCTCCACTCCACTCCTCCAAGCACTCTTTCTCCATGCCTCCTCCATTCTGTAGGCTGCTCACAGACAAAAGAACATAGCCTGAGACCAGGGCTGCAGAAGCACAACTGAACTTCACTGGTGTGGGCAAGTCATCAACTTCACGACCTCCTTCCCACAACCTCTGCTCCAAACCTCGTTTTGGGGAGCTTTCAATTGATAATCGAATACCTGTTGAGCAGCGAAATATGCTGAAAATACTACACTTGAAGATGGAGGAGGAGACAAAAATGGCCCCTGCAAACCAGGAGTTTGCGATTCATCCATGCAATCCATGCAATATCAAAGTGGTCTCGGAAAAGTACCGAATGATAGCGACATGAACAAAAATGCTAGATCACCCATGCAGGTACTCTGGAGCAAGTGTCACTTCAGTGAGGCCTCCAAGATGGGATTTCCACAGATGGAATCCCTGGACAGGAAAAGTAAAATACGGAATGATGTGAACATGAGAACGCACAGAGCAATTTGGAATTTAAGAGCCAGTCAAGTTCAGAAGTAACAAAAAAGCATCTGAAGGCCCAGAGTGCCCAGCTCTGTTGGCCTGAAAACCTGTAGGACACGCTCCCATGTCCAGGATCGTGGTCGACTGGAAAACTGGAGGAATGGGAGGGCAGAGTGACCACGCCCTGTGGAGAGTGCTTCTCTCTGTCTCTTTCTGTCTCTCTTGTACAAATGCAGGCACACAGGTGTTGTCATAAATTAAAAAAAAAAAGAGCTGTACTATCAACGTAATAAGAGAGAAACAGATAGACAGAAATGAGTCAAAAGAGGGATAAAAATTGGGGAAAAAGTAAAATCACTATTCTATATGAGGATGTCAATTTGTATACATACAAATCACAGAGAACTATCTAAAGAACAATTACAATAAAACTAGTTGCGTTGGTGGGTCAGTACAAAATTAGTAGAGAAAAATCATAGTCTTCCTATGCAAAAGCAACAACCAGATAGGCTATGTAATAAAAGAGGTCCCAAAGAAATGAAATACCCAGAAACACATTCAACCAGAAATATGAAGAGTCCTTATGAAAAAAAAAACCTTAAAATGATACAGAGAGACAGAATGAATGACTTGAGTAAATGCAGCGACATGCTTTCATCTTAGATAGAAACTCTCATCATCAGAAACCTGTCCTTTCTGTCTAAATTAACCTGTATATTCAAAACGAAGCTCATAGAAAGACTTGAAGAGGCTGTAAAAACTAGAAAGTTGATTCTAAAGTTCATAAGGAAAAATATGCTGTAAGAATAACCAAGAAAGGGGCCAGCAGGTGGGGTGGTGGTTAAGGTGATAGATTCCCACGTGGGAGACCACAGTTCGAGTCCCGGATCCTGGTGCCTTGTGCATGAATGCCCAAAATCCAGAGAGGAGAACAAAGAAAAGATTGCAGCATGGCCATCCCCCTGGAAGGTGGCTTCTCCCTTTCTCTATCTCCCTCCCTCTCTCTCCAGTGAGTTCATGTGCCCTACAGAGGAAAAAAAAAAAAAAAAAGAAAAGAAAAACAATTACTTCCAGTAATTGAAAGAGTAGAGTGCCTAATAAGTAGATGGTGTAGACACAACTAGAGCAGCCCAGGACAAAATACAACGTGAGCCACAAACATAATTTTAAATTTTCTAGTAGCCTTTTTATGGAATATTATGCAGGTATTTAAAAACAGCAGATGTACCGATGTGGAACCTGAAGTTTACTGGGGCCCAGCCAAGCCCATTCCTCTGCAGGCTGCCTAGGGCTGCTAGGGTCTACAGAGCAGGAATAGTTACCACCTGGCCCTTTACAGAGACTGTTGCCAACCTTCTCTAGGGAGCGAAGAACCACCCGGCAGTGACTGTGGGGCCTAAAAAGGACCAAATCAGTTCCTGTGCCCTCCACTTCTGAAAGTATGTGCCAGGCTGGGAAGTGGAAAGAGGGGCAAGGAAATCTATTAATAAACTCATTGAGTTTGTACCATCCCAAAAGAACAGGAACTCAGAAGAAGATATTAGGAGGGCCAGCCGACAGCATTAATGGTTATGTCTCTGGACTCCCACATAGTCGACCATGGCTCAAGTCCCGGACCAGCACCTTAAACTCATGCCAGATGTGTATATGTGTGCATGCCCAAGATCCCGAGAAAAGAATGGAGAAAGAACTGTGGCACGGTCAATGCCCTGGGAGGTAATTTCTTGCTTTCTGTCTTTTTGTCTCTCTGTCTCTCTGGCAAGCACACATGCCGTGTAGCAAAAATCGCTCTCTCAATAAAAAAAGAAGATATTAGGTATATGTGGCTTGGTAGATTTAGATACACACTCAGAATCCTTACAGGGTTGTGGTTAGCATGAAATCTGGATCCCTGGAGAAGTGATTTCTTACTGGATCAGGCCATCCCCAAGTTCTGCCTTGATGACGGACCTGGCTGCACGCTGCATAAAGACTAGAAAATGTCCAGATGCATCACCACTAAGTGGCTTCACGGCACTTTATTTGAAATAGCATTTGTTAAACTTGGAATCAGATGGGATGGCACTTCTTGAAAACTGAGGGAACAAGATTGCTTTTTCCCTGGGAAGTGTGGGTACATGTCAGGCCTAGCCACACTTTCCAGGAGCCTGGGCTTTATTCAGGAAGGTAGCAGTTCTCAAAGTGGTGCCCCCGGGGCCGCAGCACCAGTGACAAACTGGAACTTGTTTGAAATGTAACTTCTAGGGCCCCATTCCAGACCTGACTCAGCAGCTCTGAGGGTGGCCCCAGCAGTCTGTGGTTGAGCAAGCCTTCCAAGTGATTCTGATTCACACTAAGTGTGCAAATCACTGCAGTTAAGCAACACCTTTCATGGGGGCTGAGAAGGACAAAGCCACCCAGCATTGGCTGCTATTCCTCTGTGCTGCCAAGCATTTTACCAGGCCCTGAGTCATTCACTATTTCCTCCTGGAAACAGAACACTCCGAGAATGAGGAGGAAAGCCATTTGTTTATCTGAAACATAACAATATCCCAAGTCGATTTCATTTACTTCTAAAGCTAATGACTCTGCTAACCAATAACTCTAGCGAATGGCGTGCAGCAGCAATAACCCTCTTAGAGAATTGATTTTCTCTGCTTAGGAACAAAGAAGTCCTGCCTTTAACAATTCCCCTGCATTGATCAGCCCATCAGCGTGCACCAGGAAGGCCAGGCTCGAGGGGGACACGAGCACATTAACTTATGTGGGGCTACAACCTCAGCCCACTCAGCACGGTGGACGCCCCTGCACCAGGCGCCAGGTTCAAGACAAGGTTCTGCTCAAGTTGAAGCTGTCTGGGCGGAAGAGCCCCAGGGGGGCTGGGCTGGGAGCGCTGGCCAGGTGAGGGCCCTGCAGTCGGCACCTACGGAGGGAAGAGCCCATCACACTGTCGCTCCCTGATTTCTGCCCGTGAACCTGCTGACTCAGCTGGTTCTCAACCCCCACTCAGTCAGGGGGCATTCACTGGAGATGCGCATTTCCCCCCAAGTCCTTTCTATTTGCATGGGGCCCCAACTGCATTTCCCTCTATAAATGCCACCGTCTGACTTTTTAGTATTGTTTGTTAATTTATGTGTTCATTCTCCAGCCATGTATACCTTATCTCCCTGTTATGGTCTTACTCCCCAGTACCTGTGAAATGATCTTATTTGGAGACAGAATCTTGTCAGATGATCAAGTTAAGATGAGGTCATTGGGGCTAGCTGGTGACATAGTGGCTGAGACTCTGGACTCCCACATGGTTGACCACAGTTTGGGTTCTAGACTTTGGCTTGAAACTCACACCGGGCATGTGTGCCTGTGTGCCCAGGATCCCGAGAGGAGAATGGAGAAGGGATTGTGGTATGGCTATTCCCCCTGGGGGGTGATTTCTTCCTTTCTGTCTCTCCAGGCAAGCGTATGCGCCCTATAGCAAAAAAAAAAAAAAAAAAAAAAAAAAAAAAAAAAGGTGAGGTCATCAGGGTGGGCCCTTATACAATGACTATGTTCTTACTAACAAGGGAAACTTGGAAACAAAGACATGCACAGAGTGCGAATATGAACACGGTGTGAGGAAGTTTGGAGTTCTGCTACCACAAGCCAAGGACTACCAGAAATTAGGAGGGAGGACTAGAACAAATCTTGCCGTAATTGTTTCGGAGGAGCGTGGACAGGCCCAGCCACGGTGATACAAGCAGGAAGATGCTGCTGAGCAATGCTAACGCCACATCGGAGGCCCAGGTTCGGATCCTGGGTCAATATGAACACACTGAGTATGGTAGGCACCTGTGATCCTGGCTCGCTGCATGGCTGAGGCAGGAGGAGCTTGGCGTGGGAAGGCACTGTGACAGGTACCTATTTCTGCTCTCTCTCTCTCTCTCTCTCTTATGAAATAAACTATGTTTTTTAAAAAAGAAGCATAGCCCTTCTGATACCTTGATCTCAATTCTATAACTGTTTTCTAGAAATTTCTCACCTCCAGAACTAAGACAATTTTCTATTGTTTAAGTCACTCAAAATTTGTCTTTGTCTGAAGACAAAGTCCTGAGTCAATAGTCCTTCCTCATCTACACTCAGGCCTTCTCCACACCAAAAATTCCTAAGACTTACTGATAAATATAAAGTTCTGAAGTCCAATTCGTTCTCCCTCATCCACTCCCCCATCCCAAACTAGCACCTCTCCAAATAAAAAGTAGTTGGAGACCGTTTCTTTCCATGCTTTGTCCTGTATTCTTGCCCTTGTAGAAAAACAAAGTCTACTTTATTATACTGGGTATGAATGGTTACCAAAAAAAAAAAAAAAAAA
>NW_006159630.1:8958796-8963607 GCF_000334495.1 Tupaia belangeri chinensis | reverse complement strand
TAGGGCCCCTAAAAAAAAAAAAAAAAAAAAAAAAAAAAAAAAAAAAGGTGAGGTCATCAGGGTGGGCCCTTATACAATGACTATGTTCTTACTAACAAGGGAAACTTGGAAACAAAGACATGCACAGAGTGCGAATATGAACACGGTGTGAGGAAGTTTGGAGTTCTGCTACCACAAGCCAAGGACTACCAGAAATTAGGAGGGAGGACTAGAACAAATCTTGCCGTAATTGTTTCGGAGGAGCGTGGACAGGCCCAGCCACGGTGATACAAGCAGGAAGATGCTGCTGAGCAATGCTAACGCCACATCGGAGGCCCAGGTTCGGATCCTGGGTCAATATGAACACACTGAGTATGGTAGGCACCTGTGATCCTGGCTCGCTGCATGGCTGAGGCAGGAGGAGCTTGGCGTGGGAAGGCACTGTGACAGGTACCTATTTCTGCTCTCTCTCTCTCTCTCTCTCTTATGAAATAAACTATGTTTTTTAAAAAAGAAGCATAGCCCTTCTGATACCTTGATCTCAATTCTATAACTGTTTTCTAGAAATTTCTCACCTCCAGAACTAAGACAATTTTCTATTGTTTAAGTCACTCAAAATTTGTCTTTGTCTGAAGACAAAGTCCTGAGTCAATAGTCCTTCCTCATCTACACTCAGGCCTTCTCCACACCAAAAATTCCTAAGACTTACTGATAAATATAAAGTTCTGAAGTCCAATTCGTTCTCCCTCATCCACTCCCCCATCCCAAACTAGCACCTCTCCAAATAAAAAGTAGTTGGAGACCGTTTCTTTCCATGCTTTGTCCTGTATTCTTGCCCTTGTAGAAAAACAAAGTCTACTTTATTATACTGGGTATGAATGGTTACCAAAAAAAAAAAAAAAAAAAAGAAAAAAATCCATATACCAGAAAAGAGATCCACAGAGAAGAAGACAATCAGATTAGGTTTGTATGTTTGTTAGCTGAGCAAATCTAAAACAAATGAAAAACTCCCTAGGCCTGTGTTTTGTTTTAATCAACCAGTGATGCAGTACAAGGACAGCTATCTTCCATTTTTCAAAATCAAAGCACACACATCTTTCTTTTTTCTTAGGCTTTTGCCATTGGGTCAGTGCACTCACCAGAAAGACAGAGAAACAGTGGGAGGGAAAGGAAGAAAGGGGAACAGCCATACCAGAATCCCCTCTCCTCCACTCTTCTCCTGGGATTTTTGGGCACGCACACACACACACACACACACACACACACGGTGTGATTTTCAAACCACCACTTCCAAGACTTGAACCACAGTTGCCCATGTGAGAGTCCACCACACCACCTGCTGCCCTTTGTTCTTTAAGCCTATGTATTCCTTCTATGTGTGAGAGACACAGAGAAGACAGCATCTCCAACAAGGTCTTGACACCCCAATCGACTCCCAGCTTTAGCCAGCCCTGGAACATGGGCAAGCAGGTGTCTGCAGTACTCAGAAAGGTCTCCAAACACAAATGCAGGACTTTCCCATGTAAGTCAGCCTTGAAGAGCACACGTTTTCCAGCCGTGTCATGGTTCAGCCCATTCAGATTTTTTAAATTATTTTTATAATAAAAAGTAGATGGGGGGAATAGTGGTTATACTGCTAGACATTCACATGGCTGAGCAGACCCAGTGGCTTGAAAATCATGCTGGGTGGGGTCAGTAGATGGCATAATGGTTACATTATGGGACTGCCACATAGTTGACCATGGTTCGAGTCCCAGACCTGATGGATTAAAACTCACACTGGGTGCATGTGCACGCATGCATGCCCAAGATCCCAAGTAGAGAAGAGATTGCAGTGTGACCATCCCCCTGCAGGGGCATTATTTCTCACTTTCTATCTCTGTCTCTCTGTTTTTCTGGTGAGAACACACACACCCTATAGCAAAAACCTCTCTACAAAATAATAATAATAATAATAAATAATAAAAGAAAGAAAAGTATGCCAAGAGCATGTGCATGCATGCCCAAGATCCCAACACAGAAGGCGAATGGAGGAGAAGGGATGCAGTGTGGCCATTCCCCTGGGTGGGGGGTGGTGATTTCTCACTTTTCCTCTCATTGTCTCTGTTTCTCTCTCTGGCAAGTGCTCATGTCCTAAGGCAAAAAAAACTCAAAAAAAAAAAGTAGATTTATTTTTAATAGAAGGTCCTATTTTGATACTGATTTCTGCTTTTAAATTGGAGATACCATATTTGAAAAAAAAAAATTTTCTCTTGCAGTCAATTAGATTGAAAGGCCCAATAATCAGTCAACAAAAACAGAAAAAAGAAGGACTTGAATAGATATTTCTCCAAAGATGATATACAAATAGCCAACAAGCATATGAAAAGATGCTCAAAATCACTAATCATCAGAGAAATGTAAACGAAGAGCACAAGGAGCTGTCACCTCACACCAGCTGAGATGGCTATCACTTAAAAAAGAATAATGAAGTGGAGCCAGCAGTGGTTACATTGCCGGACTCCCACTTGGCCGACCGCAGCTCAAGTCCTAGACCCAGTGGCTTGAAAATCACATTGGGCACATATGTGTGCATGCCCAAGATCTCAGGAGGAGAATAGAGGAGAGAGTGTAGTGTGGCCATCCCCTTGGGGAGTGATTTCTCCCCTTTCCACTCACTGTTTCTGTCTCTCTCTTTCTCCAGCGAGTGCACATGACCTATAGCAAAAATCTCTATTTAAAAAAAAAGAAGAAGAAGAAGAAAAGAAAGAAAAGAAAAGAACAGAACAAGTGCTGGAGAGGATGGGGAGAAACTGAAACACTTGTACGCTGTTGACAGGATCGCAAAACGATAAAACTATGGTGAAACAATATGGAGGTTCCTCAGAAAATTAAATATAAAACTACCATAAGTCCAGCAGTCCCACTTCTGTATATATGTACAGAAGAAAGAGATATGTCCACACCAGTGCACTGTTCCTAATAGCCAAGAGATGGATGGCACCCAGTATTCATTGACAAGTAAATGGATTTTACAAATGTGGTATATACATACCGTGGAATATTATTTGGTCTTAAAAAGGAAGGAAATCCTACAACATAGTGGACCTTGAGGACATTATGCTATATGAAATAAGCCTGTCTTAAAATGGCAAATACTATGTGATTTCACTTGTATGAGCAACATTTAAAGTAAAAGTGGTGGGAACCAGCAGTTAGCGTAATGGCTATGTCGCTGGACTCCCACGTAGTCGACCGCGGTTCGCGTCCCGGACCCAGTGGCTTAAAACTCACACCGGGCGCCTATGCGTGCGTGCCCAAGATCTCGAGAGGAGAATGGAGGAGAAGGGATTGCGGCGTGACCATCCCCCCTGGGGGGTGATTTCTCGCTTTCTGTCTCTATGTCTCTGTCTGTCTGGCGAGCGCACGTGCCCTATAGCGAAAACCTCTCCAAAATAAATAAATAAATAAAATAAAGTTAAAGTGGCCAAATTCATAGAAACAAAAACTAGAACAGGGGTTTGAGGGAGTGAGAAAAGGAAAATTGGTCTTCGAGGGTATAGAGTTTCACATTTGAAAGACGAAAAGTTTTGGAAATCTGTTTCACAACAGTATGAATATAATTTTCCCTTTTCTTTCTTTTTATTTTTGAATGTCTTTTATTTTTGTCACAGGGTAAGTGCACTTGCCAGAAAAAAAAAAAAAAAAAAAAACAGAGAAAGAGAGAGGGAAACTGAGAAAGCACCCCCCAAATGGGATGGTGACATGCCTTTTCCTCCGTTCTCCTCTTAGGATTTTGGGCACACACATGTGCCCAGCTTGTTTTTCAAGCCACGGGGTCTAGGACTCAAACCCCACACAGAGTCAGACATGTGGGATCCAGCTGCTATAACTGCCAATCACAGCCTGGCTCCAGAGTCAATGTATTTCAACTCTCTAACTTAGTTGAAATATACGTAAAGATGACTGAGATGACAAATTTTGTGTTTATATTATTACAATAAAAACAACAGAAAGAAAATCTGTCTTCCTGTCTCTATGTCTCTCTCTGTCTCTTCAGCTACCCTCACTAAATGCTAGAGGTTGAAGTTTCACATCCCACTTACCTGTTGGCTGTATTTTGCAGTGTTTTCGTACTCTAGAATCTCCTGTCCTCTAATTGTTTAATCCTTTTACTTGCAAGGAAATGATTTTACCATGATAAGAATATAAGTTTCTCTTACAACGTTCAGAGCAACTCTCCTACCTCCTAACATGAAAATAATGAGGGCATAAGTATTCCATTTGTGTCAAATCTTTTTGTTTGGACCATCCAAGATATGTCTTAAGGATATAGATTACATTTAAATAACCAGTCTGGTATCTTTGTTTTTGCCTTCTAATAGAATAGTTAAAGGGCATCTACTGTTCTAAGAAATTACCACTGTGCTTGAGAAATATGCTAATTTCCAACGACAATTTGTCATGCATTCTTACTTCATGTAGTTTATTAAGCCAGGCTTTGAATGAAGATAGTTCTTATCCACTGTTTCTAAATACAGAATTTTGTGTTCATTAAGAGAAAGGACCAATGGAACAGAACAGAGTCCCCAGAAATAAATTCCCAAACATACAGTCAACTGATTTTTGACAAGGGGTATCAGTCAATCCAGTGGGAAAAGGAAAACCTCTTCAACAAATGGTGCTGGAAAAACTGGATTTCCACTTGCAGATAGATGAATCTGAACCCTTACCTCTCACCTTTGACAAAAATCAAGTCAAGGTGGATCAAAGATCTAAATTTAAGACCTCAAACTATAAAACTGTTCCTGGAAAACACTGGGAAAACTCTGGGAAACACTGAAGTAGGGAAA
>NW_006159630.1:8935669-8958121 GCF_000334495.1 Tupaia belangeri chinensis | reverse complement strand
GGATTGTGGTGTGGCCATCCTCCCTGGAGGGTGAGTTCTCGCATTCTATCTCTCTGTCTCTCTCTGTCTGTCTGGCGAGCGCACACGCCCTGTAGCAAAAACCTCTCCAAAAAAAATACAAATTAGAACTACCATATGATCCAGTAATCCCAACTCCTTGGTATCTACCCAAAGGACAGAAGAATACTTAATCAGAAAAGCGCTTGCACATCAATGTTTACTGCGGCACTATTCACAATTGCTAAGACATGGAACCAACCCAAATGCCCACGAACAGATGAATGGATAGAAAAACTGTGGCACATATACTCTATAGAATTCTATCCAGCCATAAAAAGCAACAAAACCCTGACTTTTGACAGGAAGTGGATGAATATAGAAGATTTACTGCTGAGTGAAGCAAGCCAGGCTACAAAGGAGAGATATGGTATGTCCCCACTTATTATATACTAAATGTCCGCACTCTATGACTGAAACTGATTGACTAAAGGATATAGAAACATAGTAAATGGATGTAAATACCAGATACAGTGTGTGTGAAAGAGTAGAGTCTGAGGAAGGACATTTAGAAGAAAAATAGGGAGGCAAAGCATTGATGGGACAAAGAAATGTGGTATTATTTGTTGAAGATACTTTATACTTTTATCAACTGGACTAGAGAGAAATGTTCACGTGTCGAAAAACTCATTTTGTAAGCTAAATAATGTGATTGAATGTATGAAAGAAAATGAAATAAAAAACATGGAAAAAAGAGAAAGTGATAAATTCCCATCTTAAAAGTTTAACAGGCATTGCATAGAATAGCCATCAATATGTGAGCCCTAGATACTGCTAATGTGAAGCAGAGAGAGGCTTCACATAAGGATATTCCCAAACTATGTTCAGGGACCTAACCTGGGATACAATAAACGCTCTTATAAGAGGCTCTCCAGTAATTTCATTTGTCTTCATGAGCTGAGTAATTGACTCTTTCAATGAGAAGTCATCCTAAATCACACAGCGTAAGAATGGATAATGCGGGACCAGCAGATGGTGTAATGGTTACATCACTGGACTCCCACGTAGTCTACCTCAGCCCGAGTCTCATCGAAATCACATAAATTATTTCATAATCTAGATACACGTAACATTTAGGGTACTTAAGTCACATGACCATCATAGGCCAGGGACCACTACTACAGAATAGGGAAGAGAGACTTTGGTGACCATTGTGTGAGAACATGAAGTCTACCAGTCTACTGTCAAATATGGTTTTTTTTCCTTCATGTTCATGTCATTTATTGATAGTTGGTCTATATTTTTAAGACTCCTTAAAGAGTTCTTTCAGAGATGTAGAAAAGTAGAGGGGCCTGGCAGCATGAGTCAGGTGGCTAAATCCCACATGGCTGACTGCACCCTTTGAGTACCAGAGCTGGCTGCTTGAAAAACATGCCCACCAGGCACATGTACATGTGTACTCAATCAAATTCCCACGAGGAGAATGAAGGAGAAAGGGTTGCGGTGTGGCCATTCCCCCAAGGGGGTCCTTTCTTACTTTCCCTTTTTCTCTCCACCTCTCTCTTTCTCTCTTTCTCCCCATTTCTCTAGTGAGCAGATATGCCCTATAGAACCAAAAAAAACAAAAACAAAAACAAAAAAGAAGTACAGAGAATAACAAGATGAAAATCCATGTATCTATTACCTGAGTTTAATAAAATTTAACCTTTCGGGACCAGCAAATGGTTATGACACTGGACTCCCACGTAGTTGGCCACACAGTCGACTGGCAGCTTAAACTCATGCAAAAAGTAAAATGCAAAATGCCATATATAGTAGAACACTTCACTAAAGTTTGAAATTGTATAAACTAGTAGATACTTTTGTAGGCATATGAAATATGTTAGCATGGCTATCAAAGTGAAAAAGTATGGTTAAGAGGTATGCGTGCCCAAGGTCCCGAGAGGAGAAGGGAGGAGTAAAGACTGTGGCGAGGCCATCCCCCCTGGGGGGAGGGTGATTTCTCTCTTTCTGTCTTTCTGTCTCTCTCTGTCTCTCCAATGAGCACACACGACCTATAACAAAAATCTCTTTAAAAAAATATACATTAACCTTTTACTATATTTGATTCATATTTTTATTTATTTATTTATTTAGGAGAGGTTTTTCACTTTAGGGCACGTGCGCTCGCCAGACAGAGAGAGACATAGAGACAGAAAGCGAGAAATCAACCCCCCAGAGGGGATGGTCACACCGCAATCCCTTCTCCTCCATTCTCCTCCCGGGATCTTGGGCAAGCACACACATGCGCCCAGCGTGAGTTTTAAGCCACCGGGTCCAGGATGCGAACCGCGGTCGACTACGTGGGAATCCAGCGGCATAGCCTTTACACTAACTGCTGGTTCCCAGATTCATATTTTTAAAATAAAAGATTACAGAAAGAATTGAAGCTTCTTTCTTCCCTGCCAACTAGAGGTACTTAGTATCTGAAAAAGGTCATGGTTATCACTCTTAACCATACTTTTACACTTTGATAGCCATGCTAACATATTTCATATGCCTACAAAAGTATCTACTAGTTTGTACAATTTCAAACTTTAGTGAAGTGTTCTACTGTATATGGCATGTTGCATTTTACTTTTTTTGGAAAATTTTTTGCTATAGGGCGTGTGAGCTCACCAGAAAGACAAAGAGAGACAGAAAGAGAGAGAGTGAGAAATTAGCCCCCAGGGGGGATGGCCACACTGCAATCCCTTCTCCTCCATTCTCCTCTCAGGATCTTGGGCATGCACGCACACGCACCCGGTGTGAGTTTAAGCCACTGGGTCTGGGACTTGAACTGCAGTAGACTACATGGGAGTCCAGTGACATAGCCATTACGCCAACTGCTGGTCCCTGCATTTTACTTTTTAAATTGCTGCTTGGCATGCCATCTTATGAATGTATACAATTTAATTATCCATTCTTCTGATGATTGATCTTTTACCTCCAATTTTTCATCATTACATGAAATGCTGAAGGAGGCATGGCTCCTTGTGTACATTCTTGAGAATGTTTAGAGTGCAGATACCCAAAAGTGGAATTGCTTGGTCATGGGATATGTTTATCTTCAATTTTACTAGATATTAATATAGCACTCACCAAGATGGCTGTGTCAGTTTGCATTCCCACCCTCAGGACACACAAGTTCCCATCTGCATAAATCTTCTTTTGTTAGTACTCAGTATTGTCAATCTTTTTTTCATTGTTGTCTAATATAATAGGTAAGAATTTAAATTATAAACCCTGATTATTAGTGATGTCCAGCATCTTTTCATGTATTAATTGGGTCTTCATGATTTCCTCCTCTTAAATTCTTAATTATTTTTTATGGAGTATAACTTACTTTTTCTAATTGATTTGTGGGAAACCTTTATATATTCTGGATACCAATCCTTTCTCCATTACATCTTCTCATACGTGTTCACATGAATTTAATTTTATAATGTCTTTCATCATCAAGAAGTTTACTTGTTTGCTTTTTGAATGTCATCAATTGCTTTCTTTTATCATGAGTTACCTATTTATTAAAATCACCTAGACAGCCCTTTACTGATGGTTAAACTTACTACAGGGTCAGAAAGAAGACCAATGGGTTCAGGTTGGGGTATGGAGGGTGCTAAATTGAAAGGAACAAAAGAGAATTTGGGGTGGGGTCAGTAAGTGGCATAGTGGCTACAGCTCTGGAATCCCACATGGCCTACCATAGTTCAAATACTGGACTCGGCAGCTTGGAAATCACACCAAGCATGTGTGCACGTGTGCCCAAAATCCCAGGAGGAAGATGGAGGAGGGACCGCAGTATGGCCATCCACACTGGAGGGAGTGATTTCTCACTTTCCCTGTCACTGTCTCTCACTATTTCTCTCCTGTGAGCACACAGGCCCTATGGAGGGGGGGGAAACTTGGAAAAAAAAAGAGAGAGAGAGAGAGAGAGAATTTAGGGGATTTAAAAGTCTTCACATGGATTGTTGTCAAGATCACACAAGTACACGCATTTTCCAAAACACATCAAACTGTGTACTTACAATGGATGCACATTATGCTTCAATATAGTTCATGTGAAAGCTTCAAGTGCCTGAGCTCTACCACAGACAGCTTTGGGCAGACTCTTTGGGAGTGGAACCCAGAGTCTGCATTTTTTTTGAGAGAGCCCAGTTATAAAGTATAGCTAGGGTCAAGAACAGCTATTCTAAATATTTTTTTTTTAAGCATTGCCAGCATCACCTGGGATTATTTTTGCATAGGATCTAAGGTAAAATCTAATTTGGGAGGAGATTCAATTGTGTCAACATTTATTGACTATTCGATCCTTTTCACACTGATTTATAATGACAACTCTGCCATGTGCTATTCATCAAGTTGCTACAAACGGTTGTCCCTTGGTATCTACGGGAGAACTGTTCTCGCACTGCCCACAGACACCAACTACGTGGCTGCTCAGGACCTGTACATAAAACGGCCCACAGTTTGCATATCACATATCTGCATGCTCCTGTATACTTTAAATCGACTCTAGATTACACATAATACCTAATGCGGTGGAAACACTCTGCAAGTAGTTGCCATATTGTACAGTTTAGAGAACAACAACAAAAATCTCTGTACATGTTCCACAGACGCAAGCAGTTTTGTTTTTTTCCCTAAATATTTCCAATCTACAGTTGGTTAGCTCTGCAGAGCAGGAACCCATGGGTGCAGAGGGCCAACTGTATACACGAGACTGTTTCCAATCCTATTTGATTCTGTACGTCTATAGGACAATGCCATACCATTGTAACTACTAGTAAGTTTAGGAGTCTAGGAGGTCGAATCTTCCTTTTTCTCTCACCCTCCTTCAAAAATGCCTAATCTATTCCTGGTTCGATGTTTTCCCATATGAGATACATGATTCACTTCACAAGTTTCACCCCAAAATAAATAACTATGGAGATTGTTAATGAAATTGTATTAAATTTATATTTGGGGAAAAAAACAACTGTTTTTACCAGAGTTCCCTCACTAATGAAGAAGGTATCTAAGTATCTTTATTTATTCAAATCTTCCTTTTCTTTTTCTCTTTTAGAGAGAGATTTTTGCTATGGGGCAAGTGCACTCGCAGGAGAAACAGAAAGTGAGAAATCACCCCCCAGGAGGGATGGCCCCATCACAATCCCTTTTCCTCCATTCTCCTTTCAGGACTTTGGGCATGCATGCATATGCATCCAGAATAAGTTTAAGCCACTGGGTCTAGGACTCAAACTGTAGCCGATTAAGCAGGAGTCCAGTGATGTAACCATTACACCATGTACTGGGCCCTCAAATCTTATTTTACAGTCCTTAAAATGTTTCTACTTTCCCCAGAGACAATATATTGCTTTATTGTACATAGAAGCCAAAAGCTGGAAACAACTTAACTGTCCACCAACACAGAATTAATAAATAAACTGAAATGTGGTGTATATATATATATATATATATACACATACACATGCACACACACACACTCACATACATATATATATATGCATATATATGTGCATATATATACACACACACACACTGGAATACTACACACAGCCAAACTAAATTAGTAAGGACTATAGGTAACTTTGTGGATGAATTTTATTTTTATAATATTGAACAAAAGACACAAAACATCCAAGAATACAAGCAGAATAGTCCTATTTATATAATGTTGAAATATAAAATTATGTTACTCAGGGATGCGTACATAAGAGATCAAATTATTTTTAAAAAGCTATTATCGTAAAAGTCAGAATAGTGATGACTGTTTTTCTTAAGGTTTTGTTTGTTTGTTTGTTTGTTTGTTCAAAGAGAAACAGAGAGGGAAAGTGAGAAATTACTCCCCAGGGGGATGACCATGCCACAATCCCTTTTCCTCCATTCTCCTCTCAGGATTCTAGGCACCCATCCGTAAACACCCAGCCTGAGTTTCAAGCTGTCAGTCCAGAACTCAAGCTGTTATTGGTCATGTGGGAATCTAGAGCCATAACCAAGCCACCTGCTGGCCTCGTTTATTAACAGATAGAGAGAGGGCTTGGTCATGTTTCTACTTCTTGACATAGTGATAGTTACAAATATATTTGCTTTAGAATTCTTCAATATGTTACATATTTATTATATGGACTTAGGTATCTGTATTATCTTTCACCATAAAAAAAGTTACAAATGAGTAGGGAGGGGCCAAATAGCGGCATAATACAATAGTAAGGCAGCTGTACCCACCTGAGAAACGTCCTAGGTTTGCATCCCAGAACCTCCCCGATAGAGCAGGCAGGAGCACCACATGCCCCGACCAGGCCGCTGACTTCGGGCGTGGATCATGGTCTGTGGCCTCTCTTGCAGTGCCTCCCACTCCATCTCCCTTTCTCTTCGTGGAAAAAAATAAATGGATAAACTTTTTTTTTTTTTAATGAGAGGGGAGATAACTAATTTAGCTTTCTTTTAATTAAATATCTGAGCTGTATGAACAAGAGCTCCAGAAACAGGAGCTGGCCTACTCCAAATAGAAGGTTCTCTCTGGATAAGGGCTGGAGATGTGGCCTGGATGATGAGCTCTGTGCCCATTTAGCTCCAAGTTCTCTCTCTCTCTCTCTCTCTCTCTCTCTCTCTCTCTCTCAATCCCTCCCTCCCTCCCTCTTTTTTTTGAGAGGTTTTTGCTATAGGGTGTGTGAGCTCGCCAGAAAGACAGAGAGAGACAGAGAGAGAGACAGAAAGCGAGTAATCATTCCCCAGGGAGGATGGCCATGCCGCAATCCCTTCACCACCATTCTCCTCTCGGGATCTTGGGAACACACACACATGCGCCCAGCATGAGTTTTAAGCCACCGGGTTCGGGACTCGAACCACGGTTGACTACATGGAAATCCAGCAACATAGCCATTACTCCAACTGCTGGTTCCCATATTCTCTCACTTTTTTTTTTCTTTTCTTTTAGGTTTTGCCATATTACTCATGTACTCACCAGAGAAAGACAGACAGTGAGAGGGAAAGTGAGAACTCACCCCTAAGGGGGTGGGGGGTGATGGCCGCCCTGCAATCCCATCCTCTCCACTCTCCTCCTGGGATTTTGGGCACACATGTACATGTCCCAGCATGAGTTTTCAAGCCACAAGATCCAGAACTCGAACCATGGTCGGCCAGGTGGGAGTCCAGCAATGTAACTGCCCCCAAATCTCCTCTTTACAAACAACAAACAACCAAAGAGACTTTCAAATAAAATACCTATACAAACAGATTCTTGATGTCTTTAGCACCTCCATGCTTTGACTATATAGAGTAGACCCTTGAACAACGCACCAACCCTCATGCAGTTGAACATCCAAGTATAACTTTTAACTCCCCCAAAACCTAACTATAAATAGGCCACTGTGAACTGGAAGGATGTTTGATAGCATGAACAGTTGACTAACATATTTTGTGCTTATATTACACACTGTATTATTACAATAAAGTAAGCTAGACGAAATAAAATGTTATTAAGAAAATCGTAAGACAGAATACAGTGACAGTACCATGCCGTATTTCCCAATATGCTTACTGAAAAGGACCAGTGTCGCAGTGGGCCTGCACAGTCCAAATCCATGCTGGTCAAGGGCCAGCTGTTCTTCCAATATGCTTACTGAAAAAGACCCGTGTCGTAGTGGGCCTGCACTGTTCAAATCCATGCTGGTCAAGGGCCAGCTGTTCTACGTGTCGGGGTGGGGTACTTTGACAAGTTTTGCATATTAGTAGTCAAAGTATGGATACAGAGGGGAGTTAGGTAAGATCCTGCCTTCATGGGACTTGCAGTAGCCAGTTAGGTAGCCAATAGCCATTCCCACCAACATCTCTGTTCTTTCTTCAGGGACACAGAATTAGGCCATATTTGATTCAGCCCTGCCTACCTGCCTTGACCTCATCTCTAACTACTCTCCCTCTGTATGCCAGGTTGAACAACTGGCTCCTATTCTTTATAGCACCCCTCACATCCCTGCCCCTGCCATGGCCTTATGCCATAGTATTAGGCTGTCAGAAAAGTCATGACGTATTTTTCTATGTTTATCTATGCAAAAATGCATCATGACTTTTCCAACAACTTAATATAGTCCCCTTCTCCAAGACTTCAGACTCGACCATGGGGCTGACTTTTTACATAAAAGGATATGATGGGCCGAAGAATTGGCCAAGAGACTGCACAGATGTAATGAGTACTGCATCAGGCCTGACCCACGAAAGCTAAACTCATCGTCTCCTCCACCTCCAGAACCAGCTGCTGTGCTTGCTCTGTTTTCATCTCAAAACCATCAGCTCCCTGTGATGGTGAAGTTTATGTATAACTTGATGGGGCTAAGAATGCCCAGATAGTTGGTAAAACAGTACTCCTGGGTGTGTCTGTGAGAGTGTGTCCAAAGGAGACTAGCATTTGAATCAGCAGACCATGAGAAGATCTCCCCTCACCATTGGGGGTGAGCATCAGTCAGTCTACTAAGGGCCTGGACAGAACAAGAAGGCAGATAAAGAGCGAATTCACTCTCTCTCAGGTGAGCAGGGACATCCACCTTGTCACGTCTTCCTTTGCCATTTCTGGTTCTCAGGCTTTCCTATTTAGACTGAGACAGACACTCCCCCTCCCCAATTCTCAGGCCTTCAGAATGGGACTGAATTATACCACCAGCTTTTCTGGCTCTCCAGCTTGCAGATCACATGGCAGATCACAGCCTCTGTGACCTTGTGACTAATTCCGATAATAAATTACACACACATACACACACACACACACACACACATATACGCATCCATGCTCTTCTCAGGGCCTTACTATGGGCATAGTACATTTGTCTACTGTATTAGTTTCCTGTGGCTGCTATAACAAATTACCACAAATGGTGTAGCTTCAAACACCATGAATTTATTTTCTCATGTTCTGGAGACTAGGAATCTGAAATCAAGATATCATCAAGGCCATTTTCTCTCCAAAGGTACTAGGAAAGAATCCCTCGTGCCTCTTCCAGTTTCTGCTGCTCCTGAGCAACTCTTGACTTTGGACAGCAGAACTTCAACCTCTGCCTGCCTCCATCTTCACATGGCTGCCTTCCTTACGTATTTTATTTCTGCGCCTCTTCTCTTCTTCCAAAGGTGCTAGGAAAGAATCCCTCATGCCTCTTCCAGTTTCTGCTGCTTCTGAGCAATTCTTGACTTTGGACAGCAGAACTTCAACTCTGCCTGCCTCCATCTTCACATGGCTGCCTTCCTTACGTATTTTATTTCTGCGCCTCTTCTCTTCTTATAAGGACGCCCATCATATTGGTTTTAGGGTCCACTCCAGTCTCGTATGGCCTCATCTAATGAAGGACCTTGCAAAGACCCTGTTTCCAAGTAAAGTCACACTCTGAGGCTCCAGGAAATATATGACTTAGGGGGAATACTGTTCAGTCCTCTACACCCAACTCTCAACGTTGGGCTCTACCATGTGATTTGCTCAGCCAATGATGTGTGAGTGAAGGTGTCAGCATGTCATTTCAATGCCTAGGCCTTAAGGCTTGTTTGTATCTTCTCTTTCTCTCATGCCTCTGTCCTCACTATGACACACTTGGGGCAGAGTTACCCCACCCAACCTGCAATCTTGTAGCTTAAAGCAGTCAAGATCAGCTGACCCAGGGATGAATGCGTAAGCGCAAATGCTATCAGTAGAGCTGATCCAACTAATTTGTAGACACCTAGTAAATCAATCCTTATTGCTATATGCCTCTTAGATGTTTGAGGTTGGTTGTTACACAGCAATAGCTAATTAATACATATACTTTGTAACACCGCAACAAAGAACTAACCAGCCGAATGCAGCATGTCTTTAAAGGTGTTGTTCTCTCCACCTGAAATGTATACCACAGCATTTATCAAACACATCCATCTGATAAATCTCAACTTGATCTTTAAGTCTTAAGTCATGTACCAACTCCAGAAAGCCTTTTGTGACTCCCCCAAGTAGACCACATCACTGTTATCCAGTGTTCCCATTTTATACTCATCCCACTACAGAGAGCAATCACTGCTCTGTAATTGCTTGTTTACATAATTACAAGGCTTTTGATCCCTAGCATTAGCAGAATGCCTGGCACCACAAGTTGGCACCAAATGAATCAAGGAAAATAAAGATCTGAGGAAAATGAGGCCGTAGGAGGTAGCGAGGAGAGGAGGCAAAGACTTGCAACTGACAATGGAAGACTCACAAAGTCTCTAAGCCCAGACTCACTGCACAATGTAGCGAGTTAGGGTCCTCTCGTAGTATAAAAACTTACCCAATCACTGACCACAAAATGAAACCTGAGGGTGCCTGCTGCAAGAACTCAGTAAAGTACAAGGTCAGAGTGTGCAGAATTCTGAATCGCAAAAGGTGGAAGGTGGCTGACGGCATTGTCTGCAGCCACAGAGAAGGATTAAATGAGAGAAGCAGCGATTTTAAAGTAGCTATTAGGAAGAACTCTTGGGTTTCATGTGCTGAGAGCAGTGCATATACAAAAAGTAGAGTCTCACTGACAATAAGGATGATGACGACGTGATTCAGAGATGGCAAAAGCTCTAAAATGACATCAGCACAGCCCTACTTCCCCAGAGGAGGGTGGTGGCTGAGTTCTCGAGCCTTAGAAACTCAGAATACATCCTTTTAGAAAAGAGAATTCACAAATTCTTAGTAACGGTACAAAAATATCTTTTTCTAGAGCTATCAATTACCCGCTTTTTGAAAACTATCCCTCACTCCATCATTGCCACCCTCAGACACATACCCTTCTCCCAACCATTTCTTTGCTGGAATGCAGTAATATTTGATCTTCCCACTCTGTGAGCCTAGTGGAAAATTAATTAACAACCAGATGAGGCTCAAAGAGGCCCTTTCAGCTCGGGAATCTCATAGGCTTCTGCACCCTGCAGGGTAAGATCCCCTCGGGGCTGCTAATTATTAGTAAACCTGCTGAGAACCTTGCAACCCAAACCATCAAAAGGTTCTCATTACCAAGGGTTTATTGAGCCCTTATATTTGGAGTTAATTTTATACACGTGTTGTAGGCGGTCTCCAAGGAGCAATACGTAACAGGTCTTGGTGTACTGGGGAATCAGACGCCTCTGAGAAGCCTGAAGATCACGGACCGCTTGCCAATATAGTGAGCTCTGCTCAGGGCAGCAGATGGTTCTTTTATTCTGACTATCCTGTTTCTGCACCCCCACCTGTGTCTAGGCAATTGGCAATTACCCACTGTATGAGACTTGGTGGAGGACAAAGACCTCTTCCCATAACAGGACCTGGACACACTGGATACTCTTTCTGGCATTGCCGTGGCCGGGGCACAGCCACACGAAGAGGCCCTGCAGCTACGTACACCCGAGCCAGACTATCTCTGAAGGTAGCCATGTCAGCTGGGAGCCCTCTCTTCTCCCTTCTGTGCCTTCCCTCCCTTTCCCTCCTGTCTGACCTCTCTCTCTCTCTCCTGCTCTCTCTCTCTCTCTCTCTCTCTCTGTGCTTCTCTCTCTCTCTTTCTCTCTCTCTTTTGCTCTCATGCACATGTACTCTCTATCACAAATAAAATATCTGCCTCCCCTCCCTCTCCCTCCTCTCTGTCCTCTCTCTCTCTCCTGCTCGCTCTCTCTCTCTCTCTCTCTCTCTCTCTCTCTCTCTGTGTGTCTCTCTCTCTCTGTCTCTCTCTCTCTCTCTCTCTCTCTCTCCTGCTCTCTCTCTTTTTTCTCTGTTGCTGGCTGACACAAAAGTAGCAGCAGTTAAATCCAAATCATACGTCTGGCAAGGACAGGGGCATATGGCAAACAAGAGGCATCTGGGGTTGGGTGGACAGTCGTAGTCTGCTCAATGGAGCCGTCCAGTGGCTTGGTTTTAAGCGTTTTTCTTGGAAGCTGCACCCTGAGCCTGGTTCTCCAGCTCCCTCTCCCCCCACCAACATCTGGGAGCCCCTTGGTGTCTTTTGTAAGCTCCATTTCTATCAGATCAGCTGAGACAGCACCTACTGATTACAGCCCGGATCCGTGACTGAGGGACACACTCATTTCTATGTATGCTGTCATGAGGATCGTAGGCTAACTGACCTTAGTTAAAATCCCACTTGACTCTCAACCCTAACAGCCCTTTCACTATTTTTCTGATATTAAGCTTGAGGCTTTGAAAATGACGTGTGTCTTACTAGGTGTGTTTCACTAGGGTCTGCCAATCAGGGTTGCTAGAGGGAACTAATAGAGCCTGGGAAGGACAGGCTCTTTCCTGTCTGCTGGCTACCATTGTGAGCATCGGCCCAGAAACGCTTCTTCACTGTGGCAGGAGGAATGCCTTCCTCAAGCATCAGCTGAATACATGTTTGTTTGTTTGTTTGGTTGGTTGGTTGGTTGGTTGGTTGTTTGGTTGGTTGGTTGGTTGGGTTTTCTGTTTGTTTTTCCCTCCAATACTTACAGAACTAGCTTCATGGAGCCCGTTCTAAGCCTAAGACATCATCATTAACCTTTAGCACCTCCTCTTGGACATTCACGTTTCAGCTCTGCAAGGCCCTCCTCAAAGTTTCCAAGTATTTTTTTTTTTTTCTTAGAGAGATTTTTGCTGTAGGACACGTACACTCACCAGAGAGACAGAAAGCAGACAATCATCCCCTAGGGGGAATGGCCATGCCACGTTCCCTTCTCCTCCATTCTCCTCTCCGGATTTGGGCCCACATACACACACAGCCAGCATGAGTTTTAAGCTACCAGGTCTGCGACTTGAACCACAGTCGACTACATGAGAGTCCAGCGATATTACCATTATGCCACCTGCTGGTCCCAAAGTCTACCAGTTTTAATCACTGCAATTTCTTCCTTTAGTTCTTCACCCCTAGAGATGGTGGCCACTTTTAAATAGTTGCTACTTCTGTGATATCTTAGAGTTCTTTTTTTACCCTAACTAAAAACTTCATCTCTAATTAGCAATTATTTTGTGTTTATTTCTCTCTGTTCAAGTAAGTGAAATGGCTTCTGTCTTAGAGACGATACCTGACTGGGAGATGCCAGCCTTAAGGAAAGTTAGTATTAGAATCTCATTTGCGGGGCAGCAGGTGGTATGGTGGTTAAAGGTGCTGGACTCCCACATGCCCGACCATGGTTCAAGTCTCAGACCTGGTGGCTTTCTTTCTCACGTTCCCTCTCTCTCTCTGTCTGTTTGTCAAATTGGAAGATAATAATAAATAAAGTTAAAGTAAAAAAAAAAATTCTTTAAAAAAAAAAGAAAAGAATCTCATTTGTAACCAAAGAATAGAAATGGAGAAATAAGAAGGAAGAAAAACGTATAGCCAAGTTAAGGTTCTCAGATTCTGAGGCTATGAGAATGAGCTCAAGCTACACAAGTTCAGCAATGGGGGTCACGCACACACCTGGCTGGTTTGTGCAATGTGTGGAGGCAAAAGGAAGCCAGGCCAGACATAGTGGTCAGAGCACCCAGGCGCCCCTGCATCAGGTCCTGCAGAGAGGTTGCACCAGGGCAGCAGAAAGAGTCGGAGAGATGAGGTGTGGCAAAGGATTCTGAGCATGGTGTACGGGGTGGAGAGAGAGGTGGAGGGTTAGAAGACTATAGGCGTAGAAGAGAATGGTCAAATGCCTAACACCTTCTGCCACAACTGCAATGACAAAAACAGAATCACAGCTAGCAGTTAACTGAGCTCTTGGAAGGGTCAGCACTAAGCTAAATGCAAGACGTCTTCAACAAGTTCATGGAAAATACATATTACTAAAACACTGTACACAGATTTCAGATTTTTTTGCACTAAAATAAACCCGCACTTTAATTCCACTTTCCCCCATGAACTTTGAGGTTCTTTCATATAATTGCATGGATACTATATCCATCCATCCAAGATGTCTTTTATTGTAAGACTCCATTACTCCAGGTATCACTAAGAAAGAAAAATATGCTGCCAATTAAACAATGACCTGTCATTGCTCGTGAGATGCGTCCCACTTTTAGAGATGTTAAAATGTGAAAAAAGATGCTTCTGAAAACTAATGAAACATGGCGGTTCACTCAATCCTTACAACAATCCCTATGAAGTAGAGAGAGCAGGGCTTAAAGGGACAGAAGCAGCGTAACTGGTTCAAGATCCTACAGTCAGAAAGAAACAGGGCATGGGTCTGATAGCAACAACTCAATGGTTCTGAAGCCTCTTAAACCATTTAGAAGTCAGGGAGCAAACTCTTACTGCGCATGTGCAAGTCACTGATCTATTCTGGGCTTTTAGATGTCCAAAAGATATTAACCATGAGCAGAGAGTTAGTCAGAGCTAGAAAGGACTCTCACTACTAAATTTCCTTCAGCACACAGAGCACAGAGCAAGGCCAGCTTCTCTGAGTGGCTGGAGGATGGACCACCAATGGGAGAACTAAAGATGCAAACCGTATGAGTTTCCTATGGCTGCTATAACAAGCGACCACAAACTTCATGGCACAAAACAACAGAAGTTCATTCTCTCATAATTCTGGAGGCCAAAAATATAAAACCAGTATCACTGGACTGAACTCAAGGTGTCAGCTGGGCCATGCTTCCTCCAGAGGCTCTAGGGAACAATCCCCATCTTGTCTCTTGTCGCAAGACTGTATGGCTCCAATCTCAGCCTCTGTGGTCAGGTTGCCTCCTCCTCTCTTCTTCAAATCCCTCTCTGCCTCCCTCTTACACAATCACTTGTGATTGCATTAAGAGCCCTTCCTGGAGATAATCCACGATTATTTCCCCATCTCAAGATCCTTGACTTAATCACAGTTGTAAAGATCCTTCTTCCATGCACTGGAACTGTCCCAGGTCACAGGGATTAGGACCTGGGTTTCAAGGACCATTATTCAGCTGAGTACACAACCAAAAGTGGAGGAGCATCTTGCTGGGGACTCCCAAACCTGGGACACCTAAGCAAATGTGTATAAATTTTTGAAATGTTCATCTAAATTCAATTTTCCCAAACTTGAGATGTAAAGATCAAACCAACTAGGTGGGCCTGGAATCATTATAATAATAATTAGGGATTAGTTTGCAGATGCTACAAAGAACTGGTTTGACAAATGTCCTTGGACAGGTCTGATCAGACTTACGCAACAGAGTCGAGTGGAGGTGGGTGGAAAAGAAGAAGGTTCTTTGTAAGAACTCTTACAAAGAAACCAGTGGACAGTTGGCAGAGAAGGGGATGATTGGCAGTTGTTATTGAGAGGAGACAGTCTAGACCGGGGCTGGACATTGAGAAGGCAGAGAAAATTATCCAACACCATGTTAGAAAACAAGCAAGAAGATACTTCAAAGAGAGGTTCCTGGGTGAATCCTGGACAGTACGGCGGCAGAATTCAATAATCAGCAAGCTCCGGGCTTCAACATACACTCCCTCCCTCCCCCAACAAACCATCTTCCAAGCCCCCGATAAGTCCAGGCTCTGTGCCAAGCACTGGGAGTCAGAAACAAACAAAACTTGCCAGGCACCTACCTCCAAAGACCCTACGGCTCAGCAGGGGTGCAGACAACTAAGCAAGCACAGACATGAGGAGGCTAAGGAGAGATTCAAGGGTACCGAGCTCAGACCAGAGCCCCAGGAAAGCTTCTCAGAGGAAGGGATGTCTACAGTTAAAACCAGAAAGGCAGTTAGGAGTTAGCCAGGTAAAGGCAAAGGAGGAATGTGCCTCCTGATCAAGGGAAAACACAAGAAAGGCAGCACACTGTCTGCTGAGGACCAGAGCTGTCATATCTGGTTGGTGGCTAGGTCTCAGAAGAGGGCCCGAGTCGAAGCTAAGGCCCTAGGGAGGGCCAGGTGGACAGCCTTGAACTAAGTCGGGCTTAAATGAAAAAGAAAAAATGACAAAAGACAAAGGCTTGGACTTTGGGAGATATTAAAGGATTTTGGACAGGGAGTAGTGACACGGTCAGAGACATATTTTTATTAAGATGATCCTGGCTGTCTCCACTATAACCTCGCAGCTTGAAGGCACTGAAAATTAAAACTGGCCTGAAGTCCTAGCCACATCGAACTGCACTGGCCCTCACGAGGCTCTGCTCCTGCTAACTGTCTGATTGCCCTTCCAGCTCCTATTCGGAGTTGAGTTTCCCCCGTTACTCCAGCAAGCCATGGATTAGCTGAGCTGCCAGGCTGGCCGCCCACCAGGTTCAACCTGACCTGATGGCCAGCTAAGGGGAGACCATGAAGTCTACTCCCATAGAACTGAAAATGAATGTCCAAACCAACCTTGCTCATCCATGCTCATAACTGTACTATCTACACACAGCCCAAATGCTCATCAATGGATGAACAGAACAAACTCTGGCTTACACAGATAGTATTTTTTAAACACAAAAAGGAATGAACCTCTGATACAAGCTACAATGTAAATGAGCCTTAAAAACACTCTTCTGGGGCCAGCAGTTAGCATAATGGCTATGTCGCTGGACTCCCACGTGGTTGACTGAGGTTCGAGTCCCAGACCCAGTGGCTTGGACTCACGTCGGGCATGTGTGCATGCGTGC
The DNA here is from genome assembly GCF_000334495.1 of Tupaia belangeri chinensis. Lineage (NCBI taxonomy): Eukaryota > Metazoa > Chordata > Mammalia > Scandentia > Tupaiidae > Tupaia > Tupaia belangeri. Next base: position 8,941,611 of record NW_006159630.1, on the reverse strand, counting down.
CCAAGATCCCGAGAGGAGAATGGAGGAGAAGGGACTGTGGCATGGCCATCCCCCCAAGGGGGTGATTTCTTGCTTTCTGCCTCTCTGTCTCTCTCTGTCTTTCAGGCGAGCACACGCGCCCTATAGCGAAAACCTCTCTGGGAAAAAAAAAAGAAAAACACCCTTCTAAGTGAAGGACACCAGACATGAAGGTCACATGGTCTATGCTTCCATTCAAATGAAATGTCCAGAATAGGTAAACCCATAGAAATAGAAAGCGGATCTGTGGTTGGCAGGGGCATGGGATGAAGGAGGAATGGGGTCTAACTACTTAACAGGCATGGGTTTTCCTTGAGAGGGAATGGATCTAGGTAACAGTGTTACAGAAAATTGCAAACATACTAAATGTTACTGAATCGTCCAGTTTGAAATAGGGAATTTCCCCTCAATTGAAAAAATTGGCCCAGCCCTGTGGCAAAATCAGTAGTGGGCTGAGATACAGTGCTGGAAGCCACGAAGCTGTCCCTTAATAACCCACACGAATCAGATCCCTGGGGCTGCTCTAGAATGCACCAGGCACCTATGCACATGCCCAGGATCCTAACGAGTCAGAGTGCCAGGGAGGAGGAGTTGCAGCATGGTAAGACCTGGTCCGGGTTCTTCACCACTTTTCCTCTTGGAGACACATGCACTCTCAATTGTGTATAACATAAATAAAAAACAACAACAAAATGTTAGGAGACCACGAGATGATGGACATGTTTTTCTCAGGCTGCACACTCCAAGTTTGCAAGTACTTTCTCCTTGCTGTTGTGCTCGCCACCACTCAGAACTCCAGCATGTCCTCTCACTCTGGTGAGCAATGAAGTCCCCTAGAGACCGAGTTCCAAATGCAGGTCCCTGGGCCTCACCCCAAGAGCTCGGAGGCCACTGAGTGTGGGGCAGGGTACCTGCATTTTGTTAGGCATTCCAGGTGATGCTGGTGAGGTCCCAAAGTTTGCAATTGATAGGTCCAGATCCTTCTATCTTTTTCACCTTGAAGCTGTCCCTTAATAACCACGGGAAAATTCTTTCCTTCTTTTCTGAGTCTTTTGCAATAGGAACACTTTGGCTTCAAAGGGGAAGTGGGCAATACCTGAATTACAGTAAAGCATCTAAAAACTAGGACCTGAACAAAAGCAAGTTCTACATAGCCTTCCTTCAGTGGTCACCAACCTTGGCCAAATGTTAGAGTCCTCGTGGACTTTTTTTTTTTTAAATGCATAGGCCTCACACTGGCCACAATGAATCAGAACCTTGAGGGGAGGTCCAGGTGTTAATTTTTCTAAAGGAACACAGGCAACCTCCCCATTCTTCACTCCCTCTATCTATCTCAAAAATTGCTTAGAAATATGCTTATTGTAAATGGCAGGATAAGTCTTTAGCTTCTTAGGCAAACATAATTACAAAAGTAAATAAAGCATGAAAAATCCTGTAACATGTTCAAATTTCAAATTAAGCTTTCTTTCTCTCTCCTGCATGTTTAGTCATCTATGCCTTGTGATTGTAGTCCCCAAAAAAGTGGCCAGTTGCAAAGGGGCATGGATCTGCTTCCAGAAAACAACTCACATGTGTAAACTACTAGCAACTTACACCATAAGAAGGAGTTTTCATAAAGATGGTCTCACTTGATCTTCTCAGCAACCCCATCATTCACTCAGCAAATACTTCCTGAGAATCTACCCTGTGCCAGATGCCTACTGGTGTGGAGACCACAGTGGGCCTGCCACAAGGGCTTTGGTCACAGGCATGCAGGTGATACAGCACTGGGAAGTGAACTTACAAAGTGGAACCACACAGGGTGCATCAGGGAAGTCTTCAGAGGAAGGAATGCATGAGTCACATCGTGGAGGATAAGCAGGAGAGGGTCTACAAAACTCTAGGGACAGTGTTTCCGACAGAGAGGATGGCTGGAGACAAGGCCAGGGGAGAGAGGATGTAACTCAACACTATGGTGAGAGAGAGGAGCAGCGGTGAGGAGTCAGGCAGGACTCAGTAGAGCCAGATCAGAAGGAGTTTGGTGGGCATAGCTTACATGCTTTGCTACATAAACTGGGACCACATGGGAGGCTAGGGTTCAATTCCCACCCGAACCTGATTGACCAGGCATGGCTATGTGCACCTACAATTCCAGTGACTCAGGAGGCCAACGTCAGAAGATGGTAATGCAGCAAGTCTCTGTCTTTAAAAAAGAGGAATCAGGACCAGCAGTTAGCGTAACGGCTATGTTGCTGGACTCCCATGTAGTCGACCGCAGTTCGCGTCCCAGACCCTGTGGCTTAAAACACACCAGGTGCATGTGCGTGCATCCCCAAGATCCCGAGAGGAGAGTGGAGGAGAAGGGATTGCGGCGTGGCCATCCCCCCTGGGGGGTGATTTCTCGCTTTCTGTCTCTCTGTCTCTGTCTGGCGAGCACACGCACCCTGTAGCAAAAACCTCTTAAAAAAAAAGGAAGAATCAGTGAAGCATGCTATGAAAATAGGACTTTGAACAGAGGGTTAAGGAGCCCGAGAAGCAGTTTAAGCTGGAAGCATGATTGGGCTCATAAACTGGAAAGGATACTCTATGGCTTGTGGCAAATGGTTTGGAGCAGAGGCAATGGTACCCTGAACAGAGTGGAGACGGGGGCATGAGAGGATTAACTAGAGAGGTATCTGCATTAGGAGACAGCAAACTGCATCTGTTGAGAGCTGGTAGTAAACATCTACTCCTTTTCAGACTCTATCACGGCCTACTGTAACTACTCAATTCTGCTGTTGCAGTGCAAAACATTACAATCCATAAATGAGTGGATGTGGCTGATCTGGCCCTCAGGCTGTCGTTTGCCAGACCTCACTGTAAAGGATCACATCAACAGGGGTCAGCAGCTGATTAGGGCATAATGAAAGGAAATAAAAGGGCATCATGGGAAATAATAGAGCGAGTATTGTCATCACTGACTTATAAATCAGGACCTGAGATACAGAGAGGGCCAGCGATCTGACCCAAACCTCCATGCAAATCCTCTTAGCAGTGTCCCTTTCTGTTTCTTGGACCACATAAATAAATCGCACACACACGCACCACGCACCCTCATAGATCTGAGTTTGTTGACTTTGGCCACACCAGCCTTCAATTAATTCCCTTAATCCATTTCTACAGAGCCCGCCCCCTCCAGCACAACCATAGGACGTAACTAAATACATGCCATGCCTCCTAGGACCTTGGTCTCCTGTAGATGAAGATTGTCTGCTCCCTCCTGAAGATGCCTCAGCTTGTAAGAGATGACCAGCTAGCCTTCACTGGGCCTGATAGAGAAACAGAATGTCTTCATCTCAAGTGTTCGCAGGGACATTCAATCCTCACTCTTTCTCCTGGCATGATTAACCAATCATTATCTGTCCTGTTGTGAATCAGTGGAGTAATCAAGAAGTAGACACTCTAGGGTCAGCCCTGTGACCTAGTGGTTAAGGGAGCCAGATCCCAGATAGCTGACCATGGTTCAAATCCCAGTCCCAGCAATTTGAAAAACATAACGAGTGCATGCGCATGCATGCCTGAAATCCCAAAAGAATGAAGAAATGGAGAAGACATAGTGACGTGACCATGTCCCACTGAGGGGATGCTTTCTCCCCCATATCTATCTTGCTCTGGAGTGTGCATGTGCCCTCGGACAGTTTAAAAAAAAATAAAAAAGACATAGACATAGACACTCTGGCAGCCATGTGGGTAGAAGATATTTGCAGCCTCAGGAACATGTTGCCTCAACAAGCCCAGAAAGTCCAGCCAGCATTCCAGGCCCTCAACCTGTTCACCCCCAGCTTCATCTGATCCTCTGGCTGCACCTTTCTCTCACCTCAGGAATAAGCGCAAGCCCTTGACCAGCTTGTGCCAGTTCCCTGTCTCGCATTCATGTATCAACAATGTCGAGGGCTCTCACCAACACTGTCTATCTCCCTCCAGCCTCCCACCCACCCCTGAGTTTCTGGTTCACGTTCTCAACTCCTCTAAGCACCTCAACTCAGAAACCTGGCCCTCGATGTAATCACACACACTTATAACTCATCAGCCCATGCATATTGAATTCATGTCCCTTAAATTATACTCCTCTCAAAACCCATGTCCCCCTTCTAATAGTTTATCTCATTCTGGCATGGTCTCAAAGCCCCTGAGGTTTCAAACTTCAGAATTTCCCAGTACTGTTAGTTTCTCCTTCATATATCCACTCATCTGGTCCTTTGCACACTTTCTCCTTCAAAAAACCTTTGAATATACCCTCCTTTCTATTTCCATAACCTTAGGTCCTCATTGCCTTTGGGCAAAATACTGTGTTAATCTCTTAATTAGTCTCTGGGCTTTTTGTTTCTCATCCTTCAAAACCATCCTATTATATGGTACCAGATTAACCTACAAAAACACACTGGATAATGTGATGTACACAAAAATCACTGATTTCTTTCTTATCTCAAACTGAAGAGACAACACTTCACAATGACATACATAATTTAGTCTAGAATGTTTTGATGTAGCCTACAGTCTTTCTATCCTCTTCTCTACTATAACTTATCCTTAATAAAATGCTACATGGAATAGCATTCTATATCAGGAAAGAAGTTACATGAACATTTTTTAAAATGGGGAAAACGATATTTCCCTATCTTAGACAATGACATCACAAACCAAGATCAGCAGAAGAATGTAGAAGAATGTAGCCATTCTGGAGGACTGGGCTGTCCAAGCTCCACTACTGAGATGCTTTCAGACCCAAGAAAGATGATAACTCCTTTGGGTCTCAGTTTTACCATTTGTATCATGAGCTAATAATCACTACTCTGCCTGTACTAAGGGAAAACCAAAGTACTAGATATGACAATATGTTCAGCTATTAGAATAAAACACAAAAATCCACCATACAGTATTTCTCAAAGTGAGGTCTAAGGTTACCTCCATCAGAATCTCTGAAGATATAAATACTGAAATCAAAAGATTCATGGAAGCCAATGACAATGAGGACATGAGTTTCCATAATCTTTAGGATAATGCTAAAACAGTCATAAGAGGGAAGTTCATAGCAATTAGTGCACATAGAGGAAGACAGAAAAAAGGCAAGTGGATCACCTAACATCATGCCTTAGAGAACTGGAAAAGCAACAGCAAAAAAATCCAAAAAACCCCAGGAGAAAGGAAATAATAAAGATCCAAGCAGAAATAAGTGAAATAGAAAATAAACTATACAGAAAATAAATGAAAGTAAAAGATAGTTCTTTGAAAAGATAAACAAAATCGACAAACTACTCACAAGACTTACTAAGAAGAGAGAAAGGAACCAGGTGAATCAAATCTGCAATGAAGCAGGCAATATAAAAACAGACAAAGTAGAAATATAAAACATCATTAGAGGATACTATCAACAACTATATGCCAAGAAACAAGGCAATCTGGATGAGATAGACAAATTCCTGGACACGTATAATCTACCAAGATTGAGCCAGGAGGATATAGAAAGTCTGAATAGGCCCATAACAAGCCAGGAAATTGAATCAGTAATAAATAACCTTCCAACAAAGAAAAGCCCTGGCCCTGATGGCTTCACCTCTGTATTCTATAAAACTTTCAAAGAAGAGTTAACCCCCATTCTGCTCAAGTTATTTCTAAAGTTCTAAAAGGGTGGATCTCTCCCTAAGTCATTCTATGAATCCTCTATCGCCCTTATCCTTAAAACAGATAAGGACAGGACCAAGAAGGAAAACTATAGATCAGTATCTCTGATGAATATAGACACAAAGATTCTCAACAAGATACTAGGAAATCGTATCCAACAATTTATAAAAAAGATTATACATCATGATCAGGTAGGCTTTATTCCAGGAATGCAAGGTTGGTTCAACATATGCAAAACCATAAATGTAATAAACCATATTAACAGGAAGAAAGATAAAAACCAT
>NW_006159630.1:8924237-8933607 GCF_000334495.1 Tupaia belangeri chinensis | reverse complement strand
ACAAAGAAATGTGGTATTATCTTTTGAAGATATTTTATAGTTTAATCAATTGGACTAGGGAGAAATGTTCACATATTGAAATATTCACTTTGTAAGCTAAAAAAGGTAATTGAATATATTTTTTAAAATGAAATAAAAAAAAGAATCTCTGAAGATACTTGATAAATATACAAAGTCCTAGGTTTCACTCCAGTTCTCCTAAATGAGACCCTCATGGTAGTGGAGCTTCAGAAAGCTACATTTTAAAAAGCAAATCATTCTAATGCACATAAAAGCTTCAGCATACAAAAATCCCCCAAGGAGCACTTAATTGCATTATTGCAAAGAAGGGATTTTCTAAAAGTAAGCAATCTCTCTGAAGTTGAGAAGAGTCAAAGTAGCTATGGCAATACTTCAGCACCCTTCAGCCAAATCTAAATCTGATTCAGTCAGTGCCCTGGCTCTCTGTGTAGAGTTATCATCCAATTATCCTGATTCCTACCATCTGAGACAACACTCTATTAAATATCAGGATCAAGAGAGTGTTCTTCACTCAAACGCCTGCTAATTTAAATCCTAAAAAGAAGTGTCTGTGGCCAGAATGCAGCAAGAGTCTAGAGGCAAATATCAATATTGCAAAAGAGAAAATAGAAATGTTTACTCAGAAACACATGTAGCTTCTTCTTCAAATGATCTAACAGGTTAAGTCAGTTTTATTTGAAAAGATAAGATTAAAGGGAAGAGAGAAAAGAGAAGGAGATGAGGCCAAGAACACCTGCAAAGAATCTGGAGTGAATGTTTCAAGTTAATTCCATTGTGACTTCCTGTTTTAATCTTGAAGTACTAAGTAAACCACTATATAACTGAGTAAAATATATGAAGCAATTATTTTAACAGATTGGACAACAGACTCTTTAGGGATGTGATCACTGTAAGACGGGAAACATACAAAAGGTATTCTACATTCACCTGAGCATTGTACATGGAAATACTTTTCAAACTGTAGAATAAAAAAAAAAAATTTTTTTTTTTTAATGGAGCACTAACCAGAGGAAAGAAAGACTGATATTCAGGACAGCTGAAGCAGCTGGAATTTGCAGACCAAGGTACCAAAGAAAAAGAAGTGACGCAAAGGAGCCCCAGAAATTTGCAAACAGATTATCTTTGAGTTGCTGGCTAAATACTAGGCTATGCATATGCTGAGTGAAACGTTATGAGTCCTGAGAAGGAATCATTTCTAGAGAACTGGGAGCTGAATGGAGTTTTCAGAGGTCAAATGGTAAGGGAGAGTAACAGAGCTGCAACTATTCACAGTGGGTATATCTTACTTCACACCCCAGTCTTTCAGTTAAGGCCCTAAAGATAATCCTAGGGGTAGAACTAGTCCAGCCCTAAAGTAAAAGCTATTCTATATTCATTCTACTAAAGCCTAAAACCAAGCCACCAGGAAATTAACCACTTGTCAGAATAAAATCCAAAACTCTTTAAGATGACAAAAGCCAGTCTCTTAACAATGCCTAACATACAAACAAAAATTACTAGATATACAAAAAGAACAGATCAAAGTAGACTTTAGGGAAAAATGTATTATCAATTAATTTCATTAAGAATAAAAGTGATGAGACCAACAGTTAGCGTAATGACTATGTCGCTGGACTCCCATGTAGTTGACCACGGTTCAAGTCCCAGACCTGGTGGCTTAAACTCATGCCAGGCGTATGTGCATGCGTGCCCAAGATCCCAAGAGGAGAATGAAGGAGAAGGGATTGCGGCATGGCCATCCCCCCTGGGGGGTGATTTCTCGCTTTCTATTTCTCTGTCTCTGTCTTTCTGGTGAGTACACACGGCCTATAGAAAAACCTCTCAAAAAAAAAAAAAAAGAATAAAAGTGAGGAATTATACTCCTTTTCCTACTATCTAAGGAGGTGTCCATTTAGATGTGTTTGGAAAAAAATTCACAACATCCAGAGCCTTCTATATCCTGAAGATGGTAGAAGAGAATGTCTTAAAATTACTTATAGTAGGTGTTATGGACTGAATATCTGTGTCTCCCCAAAAATTCATATGTTGAAGCAATAACCATTAATGGGATGGGACCCTCTTAGAGATAATTAGGGTACATGAGATCTGAGGGTGGGGCTCTCATGATAGGATTGGTTTCCTTACAAGATGAGACATCAAATATCTCACCCTTTCACTTTTTCTCTGTCATGTTATGACACAAGGAGAAGGCAGCCATCTGCAAAGCCAGGAAGACAGTCCTCACCAAGAACCAAATCAATCAAACACTCTGTTGCAGAAGCCTCCAGACTGTGCTACTTTGTTAATGGCAGCCTGAGCTACTAAGAAGGTAGGAACCCACTTAAGGGGCATCTGCCTTGACTTTAGAAATACATGGAACAGTATCTCTAACAGAGGAAAATATGGAGACTAAACTGGTGAAATAGAATTGTATGATTTCTGACTAAAACAATACTGATTTTCTTCTATGCTTTATTTTCTATATTTGGGGATTTTTGTCTTCTCTTGAGCCCCCAATAGTTTCATACACCTACTATTCGAACAGAATCCTAACCTGTTTCCTGGCTTTGAGTCTGAAATAAAGTACTCTTAACATATTTTGATTTTGATTTATTAAAGCTAAAACTGTGTTTCTTTAAATTAAAAATAAATTTTTAAAAGTATCTATTTAATGGCCACAGGAAGCTATATAGCCTCAGTCAGGTGCTAATTTATAGTATAATCCATTCTACTCACATAGTTTTATGCCTAAAGTCAGACTTGTGTTTGCAGATATCTATATATCAGCTGAACTTGCTATTGAAAGTGGTTAGATTAATTAAGATATTTTGTGAATCAATAAAATGTGGGGGCCCAGAGGAAGGGAAAGCAACTGTAGATACCAGAGACAGTGTGGGGGGAGGGTGGGAAAAGGCAGAAGGTGAGAAATGGGGGGGACATATTTTTAATATATATACATATGTATCTAAGAAACAAAAAATAGAAAACTATTCGTTGATGATAACATGTATGATTAAGCCACTATACAGTGTATTCTGGATGGTAAATCACATTTTGTATGCTGTGATGAGGTTCAGTGAATAAATGTAAAATAAATAAATCAAAAAAACAAAAAAGAGGAAGTTGGAGGCCAGCCAATCGTGCAGTGGTAAAACACAATGCTCTGTGAGGCCAACTTGCATGGGAATACTCTGGGTCCATGTCTGGAGACCTCCCTGAATACGCTGGACCTGTACGTCACCACAGCCCAGGGCTGGCTAAGGTGGGGGGTAGATCGCCATAGCAAGACCCTGTTGGAGATACTCACTCTTTTTAAATTTCTCTTTCTCTCTCTGTTGCTCTCACTCACAGAAGAAATAGGTAAGGAGAGAGAGAAGTGTGTAAGGATGGCTGCAGGGAAGGAAGGAAGCTACTGCAGAATGACAGGTAGCTGGGTCAGAGGTCAACAAGCCCAACTGCTTCCAGGTGCTTCTCTCCAAGGCAGGGACTGCCGGGGTATCATGGGACAGAAAGGTGGAGACTGTGTGCCAAACAAGAAAGCCAACGCTTAGCCCCAACCCTCCAACAAGAAGAGATGAGAACCCACTAGCTGCTACACCTGCTGTTAACCACCACCAACATGTTTGTAACAACTTCAATGACTTGTACATTAAATTCTAAACCCCTCAGCCTCGCTCGGGTGAAGGGAAGGTGAGTCCTCCTATTTTCACCCATATAATTGGAAAAGAGAGCTTCATGGAAGTCTGGCTGTGATTGGAGACACAGGGTACCTCTGAGATACAGGGTTAAGAATCCCATCCCCTCTGCCCAGCCCTCAAGTAGAAGCCAGTAAAAGGAACCACGGACAGGCTAAGTATTTTCAAAGTGAGGTTCCATGGACACTACCCTGACATCCCCAGGGCTCGATGGGGCGGGAACAATGTTTGGTTTTTCCAATGACTCACCTGGATTCCTTTGTCCCATGATTTGGCCAACCCACATCTCTGCCCCCTAAATTTCACTCCCCATTTCTTCTCTGACACCAGAATGCTTTATCTAACACTCCTTTAGACTGTGATCCCCCAGCCATGGGGTCTGCATTAACACTACCACTGCCACAGTCAATCGGAGATGAGAGGACAACACGGGCCTGACCAGGGTCTGCTCTACTGAGCACCAATCTCCTGCTGCCCAGTGAGGGATACAGCTGTGAGCAAGACAGAGGCGGTCACAGCTGCCTTCAGGAAGGAGGTATCCAGTTACATTTAGATGCACGCTCAGATTCTTTCCCCACCTACCCGTGGAGGGCATCTTTACCTATACCATCCACTGCTTCCATACATTCCCATGGTGGTTTCTGGGTATTTTTCAGAAACACGCTGTCTGGCTCAGCAGATGGCAAGAGGACAACTTTGGAGCCTACAATGTGAAAGGGTGTTCTAATCATGGAGAAGGAAATCCAAGTCTTAGATGGGTCTAACCAAGCCCGTTTACATTCAAAGTCCTGGCCACTCTCGTCATAATAACAAGAACCATTCAGTGCTTGAACAGTCTCCTTCAATAAGCCAGCCTGTGCCCAATCAGCAGCATCTGTGTGTGTGTGTGTGTGTGTGTGTGTGTGTGTGTGTGTGTGTGTGTTTCTGCCAGACTCACTGATAACCCTTTGGGAAAAAATACCACCAAAAGAGGTAGGTTTCTGAACGCTGGTCAAAAGCCAGAGAGCTGACACTCTCAAAATGCCCTGGGCTGCCGACTACAAAGTTACAGAAATATCTCATGCAGTTCAACAAGCGAGGACTGTGAACATAGCTAGTGCACACAAGCGTGCAAACACATGGAGCAGCATGTGCCACCTGCCCCAGAAAACAAAGAGAATCAGTCAAGTGGGAGAGTTCATAGTGTGCACGTCCATCGCCGAAATGCACCCTGGCAAGGCATCTGCCATGGCACCAATCACCATTCGCTTTCTCGAAGAATTGGCAAGCACACCACACCAGGAAATGCCTCGGTTGCCCTGTTAGAGCCTCTGCTTGGCAACAGGACCCCAAACAACACCTGAGCATCTTCCTAAAGGTCACGAGAGGCTACAGAATGCTTCTGGAGGAAGATGAATAACCATGGTTTTTACTTGCACCTGAGAGTAGACAGATACTTGGTATCCAGAAGGCTTAAATGCTGGGTCTCCCCAAGCATCACATGAAGGGTCTATGATTTGAATGTGACAAGAGACCCCCAGTGCAATGAAATATACTGTCCGTTTCTCAAAAGACTCAACTCTCCTTGGTCAGTGTATCCTTCTGAACAACAAGCCTTTCTCAACACTCCCCCAGCAGGGCTCATGGCCATTGCATCCACTGCTGGCCCACTCAGGTGTTCTTCATTAGACGCTGGGTATTAATTAGCACTGCCGGTTTGCTAGCATGCCCCAGCTCTCCAGGCACATCCAGCCAGGCCCCCTGTCTGGGGTACACGGGCATTACTGCCAACAGCTTGCTCTTGTTCAGAATGCCCAGTGCCTGAACAGAAGGCCTGTGACGATACCCAGGACAAGTTTTCTCCACCCAGACATCTCTCAATCTTAGTACTCTAAACTGAGAAAATGTGGTCTTAGGCTGAACTGCATTCCCCCAAATTCCTCTGTTGAACTCCTAACCCACAGGACCTCAGAATATTCGTGACTGTGTTTGGAGTTGGGCCTTTGAAGAGGTGATTAAGTTAAAACGGTGCAGTTGGGGTGGGCCCTGGTCCAGTCTGACTGTTGTCCTTAACTGATGGGTTTTTGCTTTTGCCATAAAGTGATAGAGAGGGAGCAATCTCCCCCCAAGGGGGCGTGATTATGTCACAATCCATTCTCCTCCATTTTTCCATCTTGTGAGCATTTTGGGCAGGCTTGCGCATGTGCTCAGTGTGTTTTTCCAAGCTACCGAGGCCAGGATTCGAACTGCAGTTGGCCATGTGGGATCCAACTCCTTTAACCACTAGGCCATGGGCCGGCCTGACTGTACCCTTATAAGAAGAGGAAATTTGGACACCTAGAGACACCAGGGATGTATGTGCAGAGGAGAGACCCGTGAGGATGGAGAGAAACCATCCACATGCAAACCGAGGAGAGGCCTCAGGAGAAATCAGCCCTGCTGATGCCACCTTGACCTCGGACTTCCAGCCTCCACACCTAGAGGAAGGAAAGTTCTGCTGCCTAAGCCCCCACCTGTGGGATCCTGCTATGACAGCAGACCACTGCAGACAGAGAGGCCAAGTGGAAAATCCAATTACAAAGCCTTCACCTTTTTGCCCAGAGCTGCCCAATCCACCCTCACATTCCAGCCTCTTTTTTTTTTCTCTATTCATGCTAGAGTACATGCATGCATACGTGAGAGTGAGAGAAGGGGCAAGCATGCTGTACAGGGTCTGGTCATGACACTATCCTCTTCCTCCAGTCACCCTGCCTGTCGGATCTTGGGGACTCACATGGGTGCCTGGTGTGTCTCAGGCTGACAGGACCAGGGATTCAAACCATGATGGTCATGTGGGATCCAGCTTCCCCCGAGGAGTGCATTACTGCAGTGCCACAGGACTGCCCCTCACCTGCCCCTGCTGATGCCACAACCGTGTCCCCGTACTGGAACAACACACCATGGCTACGGGGGCTTGCTCCAGCCCAGCTGATATTTTAACAACAGATCAACCCCAGGACATGTCTGACGGTATGAAGCAGAATGGCACTTCCTACTTCAACCAAGTGTAAGAAAGAACAAAATGCTCAAACTGAGCCCATAGACCAATTTTCACTCTCCAAGTCTTACAGTGACAACAGCAGGCTTATCTAAGGACTCCTAGGTGGGTACCTAGAAGGTGTATTTCCTCCATTTGGTTTTCTGTAAGATATTCTTGCCATTTCTTCTCTCTCTCTTCTCAGGTATTCTTTTCTAAGTTTACTTGTTTCTGTAAGGGGGAGAGACATAGATGGAAGGGCACCCCCAACAGGTTCTTCATGCCACAATCCACCCACCAGGCTCACCAAGCCAAAATCAGGGACATGCACATACGTGTACCCAGTGTGCACAGAGAGGCCTCAGGATGCGAACTTGGGACCTTCCCATGTGGCTTCAGAATCATGAAACATTGCAGTACCGCTGCACCACTGCAGCTCCCTGAGACACTCTTCAGTGAACCAGAAATAGAATGTGAAAGGTGGAGAGAATCTACAAAGGGGAGAAATACATGCAACCACCCCTCTGGGGGAAAAACTGCCTCTTTCAACAGCGGCTACTTTCAGATAGTTGTCACATGTGGTCCCTCGTGGTGACTCCAGCCAGCCAAATAGTGCAGGAGATGGGTCTGTGTCCAAAATGCGTGCACATACTATTCATTTCAGTTCGTACCAGAGGCATCTTCTTCCCATCACGATGAGAACTCGTAGAAACTGCACATGACTGGGGACCCTGCATCAAGGGGGGGACTGAGAAGAAGGTAGTAGCACCTCCCTGCTCACCTTCTCTGCCCACAGCCAGTCCTCCAGATAGGAAGAGCCTAAGACAGAGTGACGAGCACCCACAACCTTACCTTCCCACCGCAGCCCCTTGGGTAGTCTCCTCAAGATGACAAACCCCAAGAGTGAGAAGGAAAGGGGTGGGGAACACACATCTCCCAGGGAGAAGCCTGCCAAGATAGAAAGCAAACTAAAAAAGCAAGTAGAGACAACACAGACAGCATATTACCATTGGTTTTTTAGAAAACACAAAACACAATTGTATTTCCAGATGCAAGCCCATGCATATGTGAAAGCACAGAGTAACCTCACTGCTCAAAGACGGGGAGATGGCTGAGTGACAGACCCTAAGACGACTGAGATGACAGGATGCCGTACCTGTGTTAAAGTGACCATGGGTGAGAAATACTGGGGCTGGGAAAGTCATGATGCAGTTTTGCATAGAGAAATATATAGTTTTCCCCATAACCTAATAGTTTAACATTTTAAATAACAGAAGAGTAGACACACAGACCAATCCCAATTGGGCACAAATAAATGCATGCACATACAGGAGAGAGGGAACAGCGATGTAAATGGAGGCGGATGTGCACTGCTCTACAGCCGATTCCAAGCATGCTCAAAAATACAAGCAACTGGGGACAGTGTCTATATTTCCATATAAAAAGACACAATAGGGGCCAGACAGTGGTGCAGTGGGAGCACGATACTCTGCACGGATGGAGTGACACAGGAAGGTCCCAAGTTCACGTCCAGGTGCACACACGCACACCCATGGTGCAGGTGAGCTGCAGCTGGGGGCGGATGGCGGTGTGAGGCCTCTGTTGGAGCACGCTCTCTTTCTCTTTCTCAATAAACCTTTAAAAAATAAAGAGCAAAACTGGCTTTCTTTAAGGGGAAAAAAAGAGAGAGAGAAGACTATTAGATGCCTACCGAAGTGATCACAGTGTTTGGTTGGTCTTAGAAGAAAATGGAATAGAAAAGAGACAGTCACAGATCATTTTCATTTTTCTTATAATGAGAGTGTTATACGTTATTAATCTGATACTAATAGGACTAAAAAGAAAGATGTGAGCTTTGGGGACGGACTCCCACACACACACACACACACACACACACTTATCATGGTATCCCACCAATCCTCCAGGAAAAATCTCTGCTTTAAACTGAAAGGGGAGGCTTCCCACCTACTGCCCTCCCTTAACTTCACAGAGCAGCAAAACCGCGACGATCATAAAAGTGTCAGTATCTCCGAGCAGCTGTTCGGCGTTGCTGGGGGAATACTGTGTTCTGAGCAGCCCAAGGAGCATTTCCCACCCCCGGGCCCCTGGGCAGCCCTCCTCTCAGGCCTAGTGTGGGCCACCTTTCTTGTCCACACCCTGCCCTTTTTTCCTTTCAAAATGTACTGTTTTATGTCTTTTATGAACGAGAGGATGGGTACACTCTTGAATGGGTCTTGTCACACGACAATCCCCCCACTGCCTTGCAGACAGCCAGGATCATGGGCGTGCGTGAGTGTCCCTGACATGTACAGGTCAACCTGGGATCTGAACCCGGGCTTCTCACGTGGCTCCAGGTTACACAGCAGTGCCTGACTGCCCGCACCACAGTCGGGCCTCTGCCTGACCCCTCCCTCACTGAGCACACCTCGTAGCTCAGCAGCGATGTACGAAGCTGGCCGTGCTGGGTCCACATAGAGTTCGCAGTTCATTCCCCGGTTGGCCAGTACACGCTGGTGTACACATCCATGACCCGGCTGGCCGGGAAGGCTCGGGGAGGAGATTGTGGCCTGGGACCACGTTAAGGGTACTTCTCACTCTCTGTCTCTGTCTCACTCTCACAAAATAAACAAGCTTTGGGAAAAAAAAAAAAAAAAAAAAAAAGCCTACACAAACGGCTATG
>NW_006159630.1:8913977-8923739 GCF_000334495.1 Tupaia belangeri chinensis | reverse complement strand
TCAAAAAAAAGAAAAAGTTTGGGAAAAAAAAAAAAAAAAAAAAAACAGCATTCAGCAAAGTCTCTGTAAATCCCTGTCAGTTCATTTCCTGTTAACAGTTACTGCATGAGCCTTCTCTACTTTATCCCCAGATAAATAAATAAAAATAAATACCCAGTTCGGAGAGCAGCTCGATTTGTCTGAAGTTAAGCAAGCTGCAGTGGCTCTGACCAGACAGGCTGTTATGAGCAAAACCCTTTTCATGAGCCATATTTTGCTGGAACTCCAAAGGGGGCTGAATGAATCCTGAATCCAAATGGCTAAATGAACGAAAGTGGATTTAGAGAACACGGCCAGAGGTTAACCCTCCCACCGACCCAAGAGTGTGCTGCCTTCTGGTCCCCAAGGCAGAACCTGAGCGAGCAGCTCTGCTGCTCCCAGGCTTCGGGCCTGAGCCTGAGGGGGCACCGGCAAGGCGCTAACCTGGACATCACTGGGGCTCCCCGCTCCACGCTCCCCCTTGCCGGACTCCAGCGTCAGCTGTTTTTCCAGGCAAAACAGCACAGAAACTGGCTCACTTCCTTACCTGCATCATGCCCGAAGTCCTATTTCAGGGGCCTCAGAGGAGATCCTGGGGTTCTCTGCAGACAGACCCCTTTATCCCAGACCTTTTGGTCAGAGCTGCGACCAAAGCATTTTGCTCTACCTGCTTGGGCCCACACCTGGGGGGCATCTGCTGAGTGTGGCTGTCACAGGTGGAATGAGGCTGGAACTGACAAGACCTCGAGATGAACTTACAGAACTATCCACAGCCTCAGCCTCAAAAGCCACTGGTTCATAAATCCGAAGAGCAGTGAACATTCTGAAACAAATTCTAGCCCCCAGGGAAGGGGGTGGGTGCTTAATCAGTGCTGGGGAGCCACCAGGACTCAAGATCAAAACCCATTAGCTCAGACCCCGCAGAGCACCTTCGACAGACCCACACTGCTGCCCCCGCGCTTTGGGTTGGTGAGCGAATTCACAGGGAACCCAAGGGAGACGCATAGCTGGCCTCAGATGAGAGACCAAAAAACTGTTTCCATGCATGATTCAACATTTGTAGTCAATGGCTGTCACGAGTATAAATAATTCTCATCTATTTATAAGACCTTCTAGGACAAATTCCCTTTCTCACTTTCACAGCAAGAATTAATTTGTTTGTCAGTGTCCTAGAACAGATGCTTCCTGTCAGGCTGATCTTTTTGCCAACTAGGTCGAGGGAGAGGTTCTGGGCATTCATGGGTATTATGCCCCATTCTGAGCCCAGGCATCCCCTTTCCAGACATTCACCTCCACTCTCAAACCATGCATGCTTTTCTGTGGAGTCTATGCCGGATCTTCCCTTTGGGATAAATTTTCTCCATACTCAAAGCATGTATTAAAACAAGCATGAACCAAAAGGTTAAAAAAAAGTAGTTCTGCACCTTCCACACCGGCTAGTGAGTATTTACACTGCCCAGAGAAAGCCCCACCTTTCGGGCAGCTGATCAAATACACCAGACACCTCCCGCACCCAGCCCCCAGTCCAGCAGTGATGACCCAGCAGGATTGCAAAGAGCCCTCTGCAGGAGGCTGCCCGGGATACCCAGTGGGGCCCAGGTGGGAGGGCAGAATGAGACCCCACAGGGTTGAGCAGAGCTGCCGAGCCAGATTCCTGCCTGCTGTCTCGGAGTTAAGGCCAGTGGCCACGAGAGCTTCCTGCCAGGGCAAGTAGAACATACTCCACACTCCTCACATGACCAGCAGGGATCAACGGGCAGAATACGACAGCCCACATGGAGGACCTCTGGGGGTTCCTACCACATAGATATATTCAAAAGTAAGGAAGCCAGATGTCCAGGGGGTGGAAATAGACACTGCCATTCAAGCTTTTGATGGAAAAAAAAGAAAACCACCAGGAAGGCACAACGTCTTCCCTTTTAGACAACACCAGGACTGCCCAGCCAACCATCACACCCAGTTCTCCAGCCCAGAGGGGAGTCCTTCTATAACAGTCTCCCATTAGGCTCAGGGCCCAAAGGCCAAGTTACTAGAAATTCTCCCTTCTTCTGTTGGGAGATTAAGGCACCAAAGATTGCACATAGACTAGGAAGAGAAGAACCTCAGCCCACCTCCTGGGGCAGCGACTCCTCCAGGAGCCTGGCTCAATTCTATCCTTCACAAGCAACTGAAACAATGGTCTTCAGCTCCGCCTGCCTCCTCTAGTTCTTCCTCTCCCTTTTCTCTTTCTGGGTGAGCAGGGAATTCAAGCATCCATTCAAGGGTGCTTCCGCCCACCTCCAGGACTGGCTGGAGCACAACATCTGAGAAGGCTGCGTGTGCCCGGTCCACACTGCTCCTGGCAGCAGTGCCTCTCTGCTACTGGCAGGGCGCGCAGACGGCAGGGCTGCTGCCGACTGCCTGTGGTGACCTTCACGAGGCCTGGCCTGGCTCACTCTGCCCAACAACCACAATGTGCTCCTCTGTCAGATAGCACATGTTCCTTCTCAGACCCAACTCACAGTCCAGTGCAGCAAAAACAGAGCCTAAAATCTCAGGCTTGCCCCAATTTCCATGCCTTATAAATGTTTTTATTTAGACATTAAAGTCCCTCAGGGAATTCTTCTCAAATTATAGGAGGGAAAGCTAAAGATGTGCAACCAATAAATGGTAGAGGAAGCTCAAACCCAGACCCTGCTGCCACAGGGCCCACATCCCCCCGCCAGCCCTCACTGATAGACGCCTTGCCAGAGTTCTTATAGTCTACCACCACGGGGTGTGTGGTCACCTCCACAATACCATCACGGCTCAGGGAGGGTCAGGGCCACAATGACGGTCACTCCCCCCAGTTCTCTCAGCACACACCAACTGCACGCTGCCTTCTTCATCAAATCTGACATCTGAAATCGGAACTTCTCAAAACGTAAATAAGGGCATGATTAGTCACATTACCAAGAGGTTTAGGAAGAAATCACCATTGGGCTCCTCTAAACAGCCTTCAGCTGCCTTGTCCCCTGTCTGGTTGCACTGGATACTTCGCAGAGACACGAACAGTTTGAACAGTGGTCAGTCTCCTACCCAGACACAGCAGCCCACAGCAGAGTCGTACTCACCAGGTGAGGCATCAGGAGGTCAGCCAGGTAGACAAACGCAGCTCCCAAGGTAAAGCCGACGGCCACTGGGAAGAAGGCGAAGGCACCAAAGCCCCCCGAGGACGTGGCCATCTCGACTGCTGGGGCCAGGAGAGACCAGTAGGAAGCTGCCAGCATGACCTACAAAAACATGATGCGCACAGCCCGTGAGCCAACCAGGCAGTCTTCCAAGCAAAAACCTCTCGCACTCTATGGCACAAATTGCATCCGACAATTTCACACGTTAGGCCTTTAATCCAAGGTGGAAGGTCCCCAAGCCATAAGCCGCTCCTAGAATTCCTGAAACTGATATAAGTAGTCGACTTCAGTTAGTATAAAACTGACCCTAGGAGGATGGAGCCCAGTTTGCGGCCACCTAGCCTCTAATTCTTCTCGGTCAGGGGTGGTTTGTCCTTCAGGAAACATTTGGCAACATATCTGGAGACTTTATTTATTTACTTTTTATCTTTTAGTCTTTCGCTATAGGGCACTTGCTCTTGCTAGAGTGAGACAGACGAGGTGGTGGGGGAGGGAGGTAAGAAATCACTTGCCAGGAGAGCCAGCCATGCAGCTATCCCTTCTTCATTCTTGAGATTTGGGGCACGCATGCACACATGCCTGGCATAACTTTCAAGCCACCTGGTCAGGGACTGGAACTGCAAAGTTGGCCATGTGGGATCCAGCTACCTTAACCTTTACACCATCTGCTGGCTGCTATTTATTTATTTTTTACACCACATGCACACATGAAACAGAGATAAACACACCATCCCCAGTAGGGTCTGGTCATGCTGCAACCCTTTTTCCTCCAATGTTCTATCCCATCAGGATCTTGGGCACACATACGCATGCCCAGCATGTTTTTCCAGCCACAAAAGCCAGAATTTGAACCCTTATCATCCATGTGGGATCCAGCTTCTTCTGCATAGCACTTAATCACCACATTATGGGCCAGAGACACTTCTAGTTGTCACAGAAGGATGGAGTGGAGGGAGGTAGCTCCAGGCACCTAGTGAGTAGAGGGCAGGAGGGCTGGTAAACATCCTACAGTGCAAAGCATTGTTCCTGACAACAAAGAATTATCTGGCCCCAGATGTCAGTATTAACATTGTTGAGAATCCTGTTCTAATTAAATATTCCAAGATGAATGGCTCACTACTTCATGAACCCTGCTGCATTATAACACAGCTCTAATTACTACAAAGTCCTTCCTAATGATGAGCTCAAATCTGGTTCCCTCCCATTTTTACCCGCTAGCTCTAGCTGTGCTCGCTAGAGCATCAAAGGAGGTGTCTTGCCTCTGTGAAAACTGACATCTTTGAAATATTTGAAGACAACCAGTAAGTCAACGTCAAACTAGTCTCATCAATTTTCTTATCTCTGAAAAGGAAGAGGAAAATGTATTGATCAGCGACTTTTGCCAAAGACTAAGGCTTATGTCTGATATTTTATCATCCCAACAACCCGGGGCGGGGGGGACAACAGAGCAAATGTTGTTTCCTGTTGCTCTTTGTAGGTAACTTAATTGAATGCTGAAGTAACAAGGTCATCTGCTCAAGGTCACATAGGCAATAAGAGGCAGATCCATGGAAATGGTCAAGTATGACCCTAGTCAACTCAATAAGGGGAGAAACATGAGGGAGAAGAGACAAATGAGGCTGGCCTCAACTCTCAGCAAGGTCAATTTGATCAAAAGCGCTCTAGTACTTAGCAAATTAAACACAGATCCATGACTGTCTACTCTTACAGATGCCACGACATCTCCTCAGCCAGAGTACACCCACGACCCATCATAACTAAACGACAGTCATCACCAACACAAAACCGCTAATGTTGAATGAGTTTCTAAGGATTACTTAAGTTTTCCTTGCCTTAAAAAATACCTGCATTAAAAAATAGATCTGCATCACAGATCTCCAAAATAGCACGCAGAGTGACAGAACCAGGTATTACAACAGCAACAATAAAGATCAAATCCATGCAGAAGTCTGTGATTTTCCTTCTGCCAACTGTCATTCACTCATAGTCACTTGCTCTGGGCCAAATTCTCCCAGAAAATGTCTAACATGTCACCCATGGGAAACTATACTTGCCTCCGAAAGTCCCAGGAAGTATGGAAATGCCTCATTGAAATAGGGTGGGAGCTAAGGTTGACCAGCTCAATTCCACTATAAGAACCCATGATCAGGAAGTGTTTCAATGCTGTTTTTAGTCTATTACCTAAAATCTACAGTGAGTTTTACATATCGAATTGAGTACTGGGGCCAGCAGGTGTCCTGGTGGTTAAGGCACTGGATTCCCTCATGGCCAACTACAGTTCAAGCCCCAGACCCGGAGGCTTGAAAATCATACCAGGTGCATATGTATGAGTGCCCAAAATCACAAGAGGAGAATGAAGAAGGGATTGCGGCATGGTCATCCCCCGGGGGCTGATGTCTCACCTTTCAAAAAATGCAAATTAAGTACCACATAGGCTCATACGCAAATGATTTCAACTTTCAACAACACTGGCTAATTATTTAAAAGAAAGGAGTTTTTTATGGGTATGGAAAGAAGTCAATGTAGAATTTTCAGAGCTCATTTAGAGTGGATAGGGACTCATTTGGCAGATGGAAAAACTGAGACTTAAAGAGAGTCAGTGACTCCCCAAAGCCCCAGAGCAAGCTAATGCCATTCAAAGCTAATTGTACCATTCCCAGATCAAGTTAGTACCATAGCACCATCTTTACCCCAACACTGACCCAGAGTCTTCTAAGAAATTCTATAAGCTACCAGATTTAAATTACTACTTCCCCTACCATCAGGTAAAGAACCCCAGAACCAAAGTGTGGGATGAATCAGCTTCGGCAATAACTAGTCGATCCCATAGGCATTCTCCAATATTGTGATATAAACTACTCCCAGAAAGCGCAACACTAGAAAATTTTTAGCAGCTAATAAACAGTGGAAATGAGCCTGTTAAGCATGCTCTGTGAAGATAAATCAGACTTTACCACTTTCAACCCATTAATAGCCCCTAACTGCCTTAGAAGTAGGTAGGAAAACAAGGAATTAGGTAACATAATATAATCCCTCCCTAGCAGCACAGCTAAACTGGGGATTTGAAAGCAAAACATACACATATTATACTCTCAGTCAAAATCTATGAATAAAAGACACATCTTCCATTATTATCAGTTACTCTTTACCATCAGAACAGCCTAAATGCCATATGTATTCTGGATGGTCCTGCAACAGAAAAGGGTACCACTGGGGAAACAAGTGACATTCAATAAAGTCTAGAGTTTCAGTAATAATAACATACCCATGTTAACGTCTTAGCGCTGACGAATGCATCATGGTAATAACAACAAACCAATGTTAATTTCCTAGCTTTGACAAATGTATCGTAATTATTTGCGTAAGACAGTCACATTAAGGGAAACCAAATGAAGGGTCTATAAAACTCCCTTGTGCTATTTTTGCAGCTTTGCTGAATATCTAAATTGCTTCCAAAATGAAGAGCTTATTAAAAATTAATGATAATATTAACAGTTACCAAGGCCTGAGAGAAGCCTGAGGGAGTCCTTTCCAGATAAAGAATATAAACCACACCAGCAAAGACCTGAGGACCAGGGCACCCACACCTGGCCTCATGGGGCTGCTAAATGACTGGTCTGGGGCTTCACTCTGCAGCAGTCAGTGAAGAGTACATGCCTTAGCAAACTGAAACCTACAGCCTCCTTGCTCAGCATAGCTCCATAACTCAGCAGCGACAGCCAGCTAAAAGTGATAGAACTGGGATTTGAAACCCAAACCTGACCACAAGGCCATGCTCTTAAGCTATGCTCCTGACTCCGTCTCTTGGATGTTTTGAATTCTTTTCAAATTTAATATCCACACTGTGACTGACTCAATATGTCTAATCAGAGAATAATTTCTCTCTAAATACAATTTTCCAATGTTTAGTCTGCTAATGTGAAATTCCTCATTCACTTCAGAGTATCACAAAACCTACATGGTAGGACTTCTAGTTAAACATCACTAAAGAAACCCAAGCTGCTTGCTCCCAAATTCCCACTAGGGTGGAAGAACAGGGATAAGGAACAAAAACTCTTATTTTCAGAAGTGTTTCTGCACAATGATGTAACACCCGTCCAGACTGAGAATGTTGAAGGCTCCTGAATCACAGCTCTAACACAAAGCCTGAACGGAACTGGAGGAGACAGAGTGAGCAGTCATGCACAAGCTCTTCTCATGCTCCCTGAGATTAAAACCTTCCATTCTCTTCTGTATTCCTGTAGTCCTCAGAACTCAGCAAAGTTCATATATAATTCTTGTGCTTAAAACATCATGCAAAAATGCCACAGGGATCCACACTTTGCAATGCTATTAACTTCCCTCTGGTGTCAGCAGTACCCGCACCGAATAATCAAAAACGATCAGTTAAGGCCAGCTCCATGGTGTAGCATAATGTGCCAGTTTAGAGAATCTGGACCCCACAGGGCAACTGCAAGTCAATCCCCAACCCAGTCCACCTGAAACACACCAGGCATGCATACAAGTGTGCAAGATCTCACAGGCTGGAGGACTGAAGGAACAAGATCATGGTTTGACCAGACCTGTGGAAGATGCGCCTACTGTATGATGAATAAAGGGGAAAAAAAATGCCTTTAAAAAAATCAAATAGAGGCCCGCAGGTGGCATAGTGGTTAAGGTGCTGGACTCCCAAGTGGTCAATCACAGTCTGAGTTCCAGCCCTGGTGGTTTAAAAGTCACACCGGGTTCATGTGTGTGAGTGCCTAAAATCCCAAGGGGAGAATGGAAAAGGGATTGCAGCATGGCCATGCCCCCCAGGGGATGATTTATTGCTCTATTGTTCTCTCTCTTCCTCTCTCTCTCTAGTGAGTGCATGTATCCTACAGCAGAAAAATCTACCAAAAAAAAAAAAAAATCAGCTAAACACCTAGTCCACAGCAGACAAACCTTTTCATTTCTATTTAAGTGCTCATTTTGGAATAATTTCAGTTCTGGAGATATAAATGAATGTGTGAAGAGTTCCTTAAGGGATACATCAGATACATTCTGGCATGATGGGTACAGTTAAGCATTTCCTTTATTACAGCAACGACAGCTTAAATACTGAAAGGAAATTTGAGCCACAAAACAAAATTTCCTTCTTAATAAAAAGAGGAGAGAAAATTATTGCACAGAGTTCATGTACAATGCATAGAATAGCAGTATCAACTATTCACACTTCTAGAAGGTATATAGGGTCAATCCATGGCTTAGTGTTAAAGGAGCCAGATCACACATGGCTGACCACATGGTTCAAATCCCAGCCTCAAGAACTCAAAAAACATGCTGATATGTGTGCATGCATGCCCAAAACACCCAGACAGGATAGAGAAATGGAGGAGAAGGCATGGTGACATGATCATGCACCCCCCGGAGGGAGGTGCTTTCCATCTCTCCCTCCCTCTGTCTGTCTGTCTGTCTCTGGCCAACACATGTACCCTCTGGCAAAAATAAATAAATACATAAATAAGAGGAAAAGAAAAAAACATAGAGAAATCCACAGAAGAAAGGAACACATAATTTAAAATAACAATACCCAACCCAGTGCCTGTTGCAGATACGACCGTCCTTACTTGTCAGCTGAAGCAATAAACACAGACTCCAGCCTCAAGAAGGCTGTTGTGTAATTGAGGGGTAGGCATGGATTTGCAATGCATATAAGTCAAGGAAGTAACTACCCCAAAGGTACAGCCACCAAAGACTGTCTCTAAGTTCTGCCTCCAAATGAGACTTAAGATTATGTTTCAAAGGTCAACCAAGAGTACCTAGTTCCTGGCTGTCACATGGCCAACATTATGCCAGGTTGGGGGGGGGGGGGGGGGGGGGGGGAGGGGGGGTGCAGATAGGGGTCCTGCCTTTCAGGAGCTGGCTTTGTACGACAATGAGAGATGACAGAAGACGTCAGAAACGATCACCAGAGAAGGCATGAGAAATGATGAATGGAGAATCTGCGATCATGCCAAGAAAGGAGACAGAACGTTGTAAAAAAAAAAAGAATACCAGAAAAAAACACAGAGGAGGGCTTCTGAAGGTTGGATGTGACTTGGAAAGGAAAAGGGGGAACCAGTAGTTAGCGTAATGGCTATGTCGCTGGACTCCCACGTAGTCAACCGCGGTTCACGTCCCGGACCCGGTGGCTTAAAACTCACGCCAGACGCGTGTGCGTGCGTGCCCAAGATCCCGAGAGGAGAATGGAGGAGAAGAGATTGTGGCGTGACCATCCCCCCAGGGGGGTGATTTCTTGCTTTCTGTCTCTATGTCTCTCTCTGTCTGTCTGGCGAGCGCACGCGCCCTATAGCAAAAAAAACCTCTCAAAAAAAAAAAAAAAAAAAAAAGGAAAGGAAAACGGAAGTGGCTCCTCTCTAGCTAGGACGGAGCGAGTCCCAGAGGCATGCATATGTTGCAGGGACTGCGAGGGGATCCTCCTGGCTGAAGAACAGGGTGTGTGTTGGAGCATAATGAGATAGTTGGGAAGCCATTTTGCCTGACTTCTTAAGTGTTGGGCTTCAGACAGCAGGTGGATTGTTTCCAACTCTAGCTACTCACTAGAATCAACTGGGATTTTCAAAATACAGGC
>NW_006159630.1:8910433-8913493 GCF_000334495.1 Tupaia belangeri chinensis | reverse complement strand
CGATCTGCTGAAACAGGCTGGCAGGACAGGGCGATAGGCACAGGTGATGATGCAGCAAGTCAGCATCAGACAGAACCAGTGGGTCTTCAGCAAGCTAAGGGAGGCATTCTGGAAGCTCACCTTGGCATCGGAAAAACAGGGTGCAGTTAAGGGGGCAGGTTGGAAACCAATCGACCAGCTGCTGGGCTACAGACAACACCCAGGCAAGAGGTGGTGAAGAACAGAGAAAAGGGACTGGCAAGGGGAAAGGAATCTGTGTGGAACCCTCCAGAACGCGGCTGCCCAGGTCTATCAATATCGAGTCACTTGAGCAGCCACCATGATGGCCACACCGGCTCTGCACTGAGTCAGCTTTTGAATCGGGCATGTCAATTACTAGTCATGATTGAAGCATGCACCGAAGTCACACGGGGGCTCTCTCTGTAACTCAGCTGGATCAACAAATCTTCATACTATCCCAGCGCTGTGTAATTTTACAGAATTAACCCAACAGCGTGGGATTATAATTAATTACGTTCAGCTTCAATTACAGTTATTCATTGACATAGACCTGCTCAAACGACCTGTCTCTTCTTAGCTGCTGCTACCCAGTAGCAGGGCTGCGCAAGAGCTTGGTTCACTCTTTGAACTAGGGCAGAGCACTTCCCTTTAAAATAATCATTAAATACATGTACCTCGTGACCCAGTAATTCCTCTCCTAGATACCCACCCAAGAGAAATGTCCACAGCAAGACTTACACAAGATTGCTCTCAGCAGCTCTGTTTGTAGGAGCCCCAAGTCCAGAAGTCCATCAAAAGGACAGTGGAAAAAGGCATGGTAGTATATTTATGAAATGAAATACTCCTTATCAATAAAAAAGAACAAACTCCTGATATCATTGCAACATGTAATTTGAAAATCACTAGACTGAGTGAAAGAAGATACACACGAAACACATATATGGGGGGCCAGCAGGTAGTGTGGAGGTTAAAGCACTGGATCCCACATAGCCAACTCCAGGGTTCAAGTCCCAGATCCAGACGCTTAAAAATCATGCCAGGCACATTTGTGTATGTGCCCAAAATCCTGAGAGGAAAATAGAGCAAGGGATTGTGGCAGGGCCATCTTCCCTGAAGGTGATTTCTCACCACCTCCCATCTCTCTCTGGTGAATACATGTATCCTCTAGAAAAAAAATTAAATTAAATTTTAAAATCATATACATACAAAAAGGACTTCAAATTCTGTAAAAAAAAAAAATGAATTAAACTATGAACCCACTTGAGGGTAAAAAATTTTTTAAATGTAGACTCCCACATGGCCGACTGCAGTTCAAGTCCCGGACCTGTGGCTTGCTTTCTCATTTTCTCTCTCTCTCACTCTGTCCCTATCTGGTCAAATTAAAATAATAAAATAAATAAATAAAGTTAAATAATATCATTTTTAAATTGTTTTTAAATGCAAGCATAGTTTTTTTTATAATATGTATTTCCATAAACTTTGTTTGTTTGTTTGTTTTACTGTGCATACACTGAAGACAGAAAGAGAGAAAGTGAGGAAAGCATCCCCTCCATGGGGTGTGTTCATGCCATAATCCCTTCTCCCCCATTTCTCTTTCCCGTTAGAATTTTTGGACATGCACACACATATACCCAGCATGTTCTCAAGCCACCAGGTCCACACTCAGACTATGCAGTTGGCCATGTGGGATCCAGTAGCCTTGACCACCACACCACCAGCTGGCTCTGCATGAACTTTTCAAAGGCTCCTTATTATATAATAGTCCATCTAGCACAAAAATATGCAAAACTAATCTATGGTGATAGAAATCATAAAGAGATTGCCTAGAAGGAGGGATGAAATTAACTCCCAGAATAGGAGCTCTTCCTTGCATGACAACTGTTCTCTACCTCATTCTGGGTGGTAGTTACACAGTTGTACACAGTTGTCGAAACTCATTAGGCTGTGTGCATGGTAATCTCTTTGACAGTGTATTCACAATGGGAAAATTCATTTGGTATGCTGTAATGATACACAGTGATTGAATATAAAAAAAAATGAAATTAAATAAAAATAAAATTTTAAAAATCTCATTAGGCTGATACTTTAAGACCTAGGCATATTATGGTATGTAAAATTGTATTCATTTTTTAAGTCTTGAGGAAACTATTTGCATCCTAGATTCTGATAAGCCACATTCATTCTATGAACAACATTTTGGGTATCCAGGTTCTAGGACCCACCCTAAAATGGATCTTTGGGGATTGGCTTGAGTCCCCAACACAAACACTAAGTAATGGACAAGTCCCAGACCCAGGCTGAGAGTCAGGCCATCCTTAAACCTAAGTGTCTTCAGTATTAGGCAAGCATGGCACTTGTCCTAAGGGACCTCCCAGTATCTATTCTCGGTGACCACAGGTCCTTGCTGGTGACTGTAGTAAGTTCCTTAAAACAAGGACCATCATCCAAGACATATCCAGGCTTCCCATTTATCAATCAACAAACTTAATGATGATGTCACAAAAACAGAGATGAAAAAAGAGTCACCAACCCAGTCCTGATCCAAATCTTAGTTCCCATTTCCAAGTGCAATTCAGCTCAACAAACATTTACTGGACCATGGCTATGCGTGAGGTGCCCGCCTGACAGGAGTACCCATGGGCACCACTGGCACCCTCTGATCTGATCCCCACCTAAAGTAAGAATGCTGAGCTCCACAGTCAAATAATCCTCAGGCCTTTTGTTTGGGTTCCATTTTCCTCTTCCATAAACTCATTACTTGGAGTAACAGAAGTATAAACATACTAATTATGTTGGTGCTTTCAAAGCAGATTCAAACTTGCTAGAGGAGAGAGGACTCCCAGAATCCTTCAGCTTGCCAAAATCATTAACTTCATGCAGAGTAAAAAACGAAACAGAAAAAAAACAGGGCGATGGGGAGGGGGGCATCCTAATCACACCTTTCACCAGCTGGTCACCAAGAGAGTGAGAACATGCTGCCCAGGAGCCTCCCCATGGCACACAGCCACCCAGCCGTCAGCACCCTCTCAACTTGGCTCTTGATGGACAACGGCAGGACGC
>NW_006159630.1:8878855-8909969 GCF_000334495.1 Tupaia belangeri chinensis | reverse complement strand
CCCCCACCCCATGCCGCCACTCACTCACGCTGATCCAATCTGTCCCAGATCTGGCTGCTAAGGAAGCAGGTCCTGCCAACATGTGAAGGAGGACAGAAGAGGAAGCCGTCTGGCTCCGCCAAAAGTAAACTCGGATCTCGGAAGGAAGAGCTCGTCCCACTTCACTCAACTCCCTCAAACTACTGGTTTCAAGCCTCTCCTGGCTCAGATGAGCAGCGAGGCTCAGGTGCAGGATCTTCAAGTCAAGGAGAAGGGAAAATGCCACCCCTCATGCAGAGTGACATGTCATTTCATTACACATCTATGAAAATGAGCGTGGTCCAAGTGTCGCGGTCCTAACTCAGCCAAGGGATGCAACAGACACCCCTGGATTTGGTGGCAGTGATTTCTGGTCAAGGGGGAAGGAAGGATGCAAATCTCAATAGGAGATTTGAAAAAGAGTATGAAAAAGCTCTTTCCTATGGTTTCCTGATTTCATAGATAAAATACAGGATGCCCAGTTACGTTTGGATTTCAGATAAACCATAAGCAGGTTTTTAGTGTAAATATATCTTGTATGGTATTTAGAAACATACTAAAAATGTATTCATGGTGTATCTGAAACTGAAAGGTAAATGGGCACCCTGGGCACCCAACCCCTACCAGTTATTCCGGAGCTCGTCCGCCACCCTCCTTCTTTCTCCCTCTTTCTTCACACACGTAGCACAGCACTGTGGACAGAAGCATAACTCTGGGGTCAAGCTACCTGGATCTAAAGCTAAACTCCACTGGTTACCAACTGAGGAACGCAGGGTACAAAATTAACTTCCCCCGGAGGACTATTTCTTCACATCTAAAATGGAAATCATAGAATTAATCAGAGCATTCACAAATAAAATGGATGACTAACAGTAACCACATTTGCATGAAGAGGAACTTCCTTATTCCTAATCTTAAGAGTTAAGTGCGCTGTGAGCCTGATGTCTCATATGCGGAAACTCAGTCACAGAATGAATTCCCATACTAGTAAATGGCAGAGCCAGCTGGTGGGTCTTGCATCCTTGCTCTTGGCCATCAGGTGCTCCTTAGGCCTCCTCCATGAGGTGCCGCTCAGGCCCCAGGATTGGTACAGGAGTAAATGGCATTAAACCTGTCTCTGTCTCTCTCTGGCAAGTACACAAACCTTCTAGTACAGTGCAACCTGGTAGAAGTGGGTACCGTTGGTACCTGATAGACGGTGGACAAGAGAAACCGTGGGGGGAGCAGGTTTGGAGGAAGGATGGAGAAAGGGTGGCGAGGAGCAGTCGAGGGTTCTATGTTGGACCGGTTGGGTGTCACCTACCCACCTGATGGCCTGCTGGGGATCTGAACTACTGGGGGTGGTTGATGCTGTAGGCAGGGACACCGGTGAGGAGGCTACAGTGGTCCCTGGTGACGTGAACTACGGTGGACGCTGCTAAAATAGAAGCGGGAGAGTGGCTTGAACCATGGGAGGTATGGAGCACAGAGGCGGTAAGTTTGGGGAGGGCTGGATGTAAGAGAAGGAGGACGGAGAAACCTAAAACTTTAAAAGACTAACTTCAAAACCCTCTGAGCAAAAAAAAAAAAAGACAAAAAAAGAAAAGAAAAAGAAAGAAATCATAATTTAAATACATAAACTGTGCAACAAATGTAAATAGGCAAATTATCAGTAAAGAAATGCTAGCGGGTCCGAGGAACTGACAGAGCGTTAGCATCACCTGGAATCAAAGAAAAATCAGGGAAAAGTATACCACCAGGCTTAGGGCACAGAAATGAGAATCAAAGAGACCTTAATATCATCCCAGGGGTATCAGGGCAAATCACGCCACTTCCACAGCCTCAGATTTCGGTTCTCATTTAGTTTATTTTGTTTTGTTTTGTTTTTCAAGAAACAGAGACAAGCCCCCATCTTCCACACACACACACAGCCTCAAGCTGCAATCCCCCAGCCCTGCCAGTCAGCTGGCATACAAGTTGACCGGGAACTAACCCCACCACCTTCCTATGGATCTGGCATGGCCTGAGCAGTGTTACCACCGTGCTGCCCAGCCAGGCCAGTTACGCTGTCTGTAACATGGGAATACGCATTCCCAGCAGCTCATGTTCTCAGGAGCACTAACCCAGCTAACAAGTGTGACTGGCACATCCTAGGCACCCAAAATATTGGCTCCAACTAAGGGGAGACACCATTTCTTCCCCAGCTGGAAATTGGTCTAAAATGCTAGCCCCCATGTTGTTAAGGGAGACCACAATGACCAAGCAAGAAAACGGGATCTCAGAGGGAGCCCAGAGAACTCAGGGAGCCATCGTGGGCACAGGGAAACACCTGTCATTCATATCCAAGAAAATGCACGGAATAAATCCATGAAAAGCAACACAATGACTAACAGAGGAGAGGGGGAACAGAGAGAACAAGTAGATTTTCAAAAATTAAAACAACCAAAAAGAAATGTTTAGGGGTCAGAGGTGGCAATGATGCGTGAGGCTGACCTGCCTGGGAAGGTCAGCCCAGAGACCTTCCTGAGTAGGACCCCACACTCTGGGTCAGTGTGACCAGGGCTGGCTGAGCTTGGGAGTGGATCCTGGCCTCATGACGCTAAGGAGGATGCTGTCTCTCTGTCTCTACCCCTCTCTTCATTCATGGGAGAAATAAATCAACTCTTTAAAAAAACAGATTTGGTCTTTTTATGGAGTTATAGTCATTTGGTCTTTTTATGGAGTTACAGTCAATGGAATTTCCCACCTGCACAACAAAACAGCAACGATATTACAAAGTAAAGAGAGAAAAATGAGAGCAAGTCCAGGAAGTCCAACAGACAGCTAATAAAACTACTGAGCAAGTGCAGGGCCAGCAGGGGCAGCTATTAGAGGGACAGGAAATGACACTGACCGGAGCGGAAGGATTCAAATGTCCTAGTCAAGAGATCACAGACTAAACTTATTGAGCAAATGTCTCAAGGAACAGGCCCAGGTGGTTACTTCTGGGAAAGAGGGCAGAGCCCTACAAGGCAGGGAGGGAGAACTACTGTGCATTTCTCTATAAGCCTTTTATTAACATTTGCTCTTTTCTAGAGGTGTGTATCCATTACTGTAGTAAAGAGTAAACAATGATCAGAAAAATCAGGGCCAGCCCTGTAGCACAGCAGTTATATGCTACGTGTTAAGGGCTGGACCCTACAATGGCCCCATAGTTCAAATTCCAGCTCCAGTGGTTTCAAAAGCACACTGGGCACATGTGCATGTGTACTGAAATCCTGATGGGATGGAGAATTGGAGGAAAAAGGATTTGCAGCATGACCGTGCTGTGTCTCTGACGAGCACACACACACCTTCTAGAAACTGAAAACAAAACAAAAAATAGAACCAACTTAAATGTCCAATGAGCCTAGTTAAAAATGTCACTTAGGGGCCAGCAGGTGGCATGGTAGTTAATGTCCATGTGGATGACCATAGTTAGAGTTCCAGACCCAGCAGCTTGAAAATCACACCTGGCACATGTGCATGTGTGCCCAAAATTCCAGGAGAAGAATGGAGGAGAATGGAATGAGGCATGATCATCCCCTTAAGGGCTGATTTCTCGCTCTCCCTTTCTCTGTCTCTCTCGTCTTTCTCTGGGAAGCACATGCACCCTATGGAAAAAAAAAAAACACCTTAAAAAAAAAGTCACAGTTAAATGTGTAGTTAAGTGTACTTCAAATATATCTCAGTAAAGGTTAAAACCAATACCACAGTGAACGCATGTGGTGGAATATTATGCAACCACCAAAATGACAAGAAAAAAGTTCAGTCAATTAAAAGAGCATGTTTTTAAACATGATACAAGGCCTGATCTTATTTTTGGTTTTCATTTTGGCTTTGTTTAATTATCTATGAACAAAGAAGGGGCAGAAGATCGGTGCTGCTGAGAAGACAGGTTTGAAGGACTCTCGAGAGAAGTTCATTGGTTGGGGATGAGTATGAAGGGTGTTTAGTAATGCCAAGGCTGCACACCAGAGGAAAAATGGCCCAAAATCCTGGTACCCAAGTTCACTGACTTCCCAAACTCCTCACAGGTCTTCTACCCACTTGATACGAGATAAAAGAGCCAACATGTATTGGGCACTGTGATTGGCACTGTGCAAAATAATTAGAATATATTTCCTCATTTCACCTGTGCAATAATCCTAGAAAGGAAACAATTCTAGCCTATGCTACAGATGAGGAAACTGAGGCCCACGAAGTCTAAGAAACGTGCCCAAGTGCACTGATGAGAGGAGCCAGGCTCAAACCCAAGTGTCTGTTATAATCCCAGAATCCCACAGTGCCCATTGCCCCCCGCGCTGAGCTCACCCCACACAGATACAGCTTAAGACATTTCCTGGCATGACTACATCCTGAGGAGTTCATCATAATTAAATCGTGGGGAAATTTTCAAAGTGCTTCAGAGAGGTAATGAGTTTACATTCAATTAGCTTCTTCCTTCATTGGGAGACTCAGAAAGACCGATTTCCTTATAGATTCAACTGGGAGGGTTTGTCGCTGCCTATTTTGAGATTTCCTCCTGATGTTCCATTGATATAAATCGGCACGTGGCATGAGGTGGGGGCGTCTGGAGAACTGGCCTAGGCCTAACAGCAGCCAGCCCCTCAGAAAGCCTCTACCACACATGCCACATTCACGGAACACTTACTTAAAAAATATTAAGTGTCACCTGTGTCCTGGTCTCCACAGGGAGCAGGCCCAACAGTGTAAAAGACAACCTCTGCCCTCTAGGTGCTTCTAGTTTGGGGAGGGAAGAGGACAAGAAAACAAGCAATTAGAATCTAGAGATAAGTGGGCCAGCAGGTGGCACGATGGTTAAGGTGTTGGACTCCCACGTGGCCTACTGCAATTCAAGTTCCGGATCTGGTGGCTTGAAAATCACACCAGGAACGTGTGTGTGAATGGCCAAAATTGGAAGAGAAGCGATTGTAGCATGGCCATCCCCCCTGGGATGATTTCTCACCTTCCCTCTTTTTGTCTCTCTCCAGTGAGGGCCAGACAAAAACCTAAAAACAAATAAATAATTAAGAATCTAGAGACAACCAATATGGCCGCTGCAGCTGCTTACTAAGGGGCTTAATCCCATCTTGAAGGGGAGTGATAGATTAAGAAGGCAAAAGACTCCTTAAGGAGCAAACACTCCACAGCAAGGATCTGGAAGGGACTAGGTTCCCAGAAAAGGGACAGAGCCAAGCACACCCAGGGCTTGGAGCCAGGTCCATAATGAGAAATTCTTGTTGGAGAAAATGAGAGGCAAATCCTCCCCTCACCAGTGGTTAGCAACTCACCTCCCAGCCCAACCTACATGATGCCAGAAGTGCCCCTACCCAACCCAGTCGGACACTGGCTGTCTCCAGTAGGGTGAGGCTCTCCCTCTGAGGGAGAGGGAGCATATGAGATGGGGGTCCCATTTAGGGTGTCCCATGCTGACTCATGACCTGGGGGTAAGAGAGAGGGAGAATTCATGCAGATATTTAGGCACACTGAGGCTCTCAAAGGAAGCCCGAGTCTACAGGGAGGTAAGGCCCATCCTTCCCTTCCATTCTTCCATCAGGGCCTTGGCTAATTTGTTCATTTCATCTGAAAATAAATAAATAAATATTCATTGAGAGCCTCCTATAGACCAGGAACACTTCCTCAGTGTCTTGGCTGACCAGCACTTTCTAGGACTGCAATACTGGGCACCACTCCTGCAGGCCACTCTATCTCCCTCATCCTTCACCATTGCTCCTATCTCTGTCTGCCACACTAACTGCTCCCATGTATAGTTTGTTGTTCACATGACCTTCCACTAAAATGGCAGCCCAAGGAGGACAGGAATTTTGTTCCTTGCTTTATCTCTGTACTTGAAACAGTGGCTGACACATCACAGGGAGTGAGGGGCTATCCATAAACTGTTGTAGAATGAATGAATGCATTAGACCAGATAAGGACTGCACAGCCCACACTGTCACAAAAGATGCTCACATACCTCAGGGACTGGGACGACTCCTGCAAACTGCCTTCTTGCCTCCACTGCCCTGAGCAGTCCACAGACAGGTCAGACGGAGAGCCCAGAATGAGATGCAGCCTGCAGTTCATCTATTAATGCAAATGATAAAGCCTACAGCTACGGGACCACTACAGGGGTCAAATGAGGTAATAAATGGGGAAGTGCTTTGAAAAATATAAAGCAATAAACCATGTCGAATAATAATATTTGGGACTCGGGAGTCCATAAGACACAAATGTTCTCTGCCATCAGCTCATGGACACCCCAACCCACTGATCTCCTCTTGCATAATTACCAAGGGTTTGGCAAATTCAGATCTGTAATCTATTTAAGGTTTATACACAGGCAATGACTACGTGTCCCCTCCTCAGTCTTCAATACAATACTAATCCGTTTTCCCCTTGTTTATGTATTTAACAGATACATATTTTCTTCCTACCCTCCTGAAGAACTAACTCACTTAGCTCCAAGACTGTCGTGGTTGATTTCTTCATAAGACCAGAGATTCAAAAACC
Organism: Tupaia belangeri chinensis; assembly: GCF_000334495.1. Classification (NCBI taxonomy): domain Eukaryota; kingdom Metazoa; phylum Chordata; class Mammalia; order Scandentia; family Tupaiidae; genus Tupaia; species Tupaia belangeri. The sequence continues at coordinate 8,903,441 of NW_006159630.1, read as the reverse complement.
GGAAGAGATTTCCAAAGAGACGCTAGAGCAAAATAAAAAGAGGAAGAAGAAAAATGTATGTACGGGTCGGCATGAAGCCTCCCGTTCACCTGTTAGGTGGACAATTCTCACCTTCGAGCCCGATGGCCCTATGTGGCTTGCTGTTGGCTGAGTCTGGAAACTGAGCAGTATGGCTCATGACCCTTAGCCGAAGCCAGAGGTAGGATTACAAGTTAGGTCACCCAGACAGCAAAGCTCAGGTTGCATTCAGCGTGCTATGAAAATGGTCACCCTCCTGGTATTTGTTCTCTCCTCTCCAGAGGGCACAGGAGCATTGAACAATCATGACTGGGTTTATCCTTCCACCATTCACATGAGGTGGGAGGGGATGTGTTTCAGCTTTATGGAGCCTGGAGATGCTCAGAGGTTAGAGGACTGGATGTTCTCCACGGGGATTGTAAGCAGCCTCCTGTGATACAACCCAGGGCTCCCACTCCCCCGTTGGAGCCAAAACACTCTCTTGATCACTGCGCAGGATTGGAGCCCTGCTTCTGAGCTTTGGCTGTCCAGACAAGGGTTCCTCTCCTAACAAGAGAACCAGGATTACACAGGCGCTCAAGGGGGACCACGAGGTGGGAGCCATCAGGAAAGGAAAAGCAGAATAAAGCCAAGACAACCCCTCATCGGCTCCAGATAGCCCTGAGGCCGACAAACCCCTCCAGGCCTGAGAAGATGGAGGGCAAGTATTCTCAGCCCATAATTTTAGTTCCTGTCTCCAGGTTGCTCCCTGTATCCATGGGGCCAATGGGAGGGATCCAAACCACAGCTGGTCCCGCCCACTTCTCTGCACACACCTCCCCGATGGGCCTCCCCAGTCCCTCCTGCCCTCAGCAAAGGGCTCTTCGTATCCATAAACCGGGTGTACAAAATGAGACAGAGATGCCCCTGCAAAGAGGGACAACAACTAATTTCTGATGCCGGAGGGAATTTTTTGATCCAGAAAGAAAAAGTCAATGTAATACAGGTGCAAGTTAACAAAATCAAGTAACATTGAAGTGTAGAAAGAGAAAAATACTCTCCCCCCGCCCACCTCTTCCCATTCTGTTCTCAAGAGGACACACATCCTTCTCCCAAACACAGATTCTGGGGAGACTGAGTTACAGTTAGCCACAGAATGCCGCCTCACCCAAGAGCCCAATCCTTGCTTCTAGAACAGCATAGCCCTTAGAATAAGAATTTAGTTTAAACCCTTTCCTCTCAGCTGATCTATTAAATAGAATATCTGTGACGGATGCAGGTCCATAATGGTTTTGCTTCTCCGCTGCTTACAAAGAGAGAATAAATTAAGCTTCACTGGACTTCAGGTGCTGTCCTTGGGTATTCAGATTAATAAACCAAATAGAAGCTTAGAAAGCCAGTTTTCCTCCCACTGGATGGTATTGATGCCCACAGGGAGCCTGAGAGACAAGATGGAGAAAACGAGGTAAAGAGGGGACCCAGTATGGGGCTGCAGTGGCTGCTGGGAATGGCCACAGTAAAGGTGTTAGGCATCAAGACAGGAATATTGATCCTGGAAGGACTATGAACAGGCAATGGGGAGGTGAGGGATTGAGAGCATGGCCGTGGTATTCTGTGGACTCCATCCACCAAAAACTAGAGAATTTTCCCTAGCCCTTGAGTCTAAATGGCCTTGCAACTTACTTCAGCTACTAAAATGTGGCATTAGTGGTTTGCATAAGCTCCAGAGTCTGGGTCTCCAGAGGCCTTGCAGTTTCCACCTTCACCTCTTAGAACTCTCCCACTCTCATCTAAGGATGTCCAAGTTACACAACTGAACTATGAGCAATCACATGGAGAGGCCCAGTCAACAGGCAACACCAAGGCCCCAGACCTGTGGGTAAGGCCCTCTTACACCCTCCAGCCTAGTGAAGCTATCAGGTACCCATAGTCTCATGAGTGGACCCAGGACAGATCAGCAGAAGAACCACCCAGCTGGGCCCCAACAGTCAACCTGAAACCATAAAAAATAAAGGAACTGTTCACCTAACACCGCTAAGTGTTAGGGTGGCTTCTAATCATACTCCAAAGAGTGTGGGGATGTTTGCTCTATCTTGAGGACTGTGGGGACATGTGCTACAGGTTGGGAAGGGTGAAGACATTTGCTGTATGCCGAGGAATATGGGGCCATTTGCATGTTGAGTAGTGTGGGGATGTTTGCTCTAGGTTGAAGAGTATGTTTGTTCTATGTTGGGTACCCAGCATTCTTTACACCTACTTTGACAACAACACTCAACTTGTTTGGGTGGAATCATCTCTCCCCCCATTATTAGTCATTACTAGACTTTGGTTTTTTTCTAATGGAAAAAGAGGGAGGACAGGACCCATAGCCTGGGCCTGGCCAATTAACACATTAAATGCCCCTAGCAACAGCCATTGGCATTCAGGGATGAGCACATAACCCAAGTCAGACCAGTTACTCCTGCTCCTAAAACTCAGTTCCAAGACTTCTCTTTCCTTTGGACTTGAGCCAAAGAAGATATGGACAGACTAGGTAAAAGTGGAGCCACATGGGGACACTCAGGGCCTGGAGATGGAGAAAAACCAGGTGCCCGTGACGCCCTTTGATCCCTGGAGTCTTGCAGAGCCCACATCCAGCTCTACTCCTAGATATTGTAATTGCATGGACCAATACATTTCCTTTCTTCCTTTGCCTGATTGAATTAGGCTTTCAATCATTCATGAGCCCAAAAGCTTTGGCTGATACAAAGAGACTGAGAGACTTATTTTTACTGTATATCCTTTGTACTACCTGAACTTCTTACTGAGTTCATGTATTATTCCTCCCTTTCACAAGAAACTAGTTAGGGAACCAGCAGTTAACGTAATGGCTATGTCGCTGGACTCCCACGTAGTTGACCGCGGTTCGTGTCCCGGACCCGGTGGCTTAAAACTCACGCCGGGCGCGTGTGCATGCGTGCCCAAGATCCTGAGAGGAGAATGGAGGAGAAGGGATTGCGGCGTGACCATCCCCCCTGGGGGGTGATTTCTCGTTTTCTGTCTCTATGTCTCTCTCTGTCTGTCTGGCGAGTGCACGCGCCCTACAGTGAAAATCTCTCCCCCCCCCCCAAAAAAAAAGAAACTAGTTAAAGAAATAACATGACTTGGTTAAAGATCAACATATAAAATATACACTGAGAAGGTAAATTAATAACAGTATTAGGGCTCACAGTTCTCGCTGCTCTAGGTTGTGTGGCCAAGAGGGCTAATGACCTAATCCAGTTTCTATTCAGCCCTGTGTTTCACCAAAGAATGCCAACATTCAGCTGGGCATTCTGCTGCAGAAGGGAAGGGCTATGTATCCCAGCCTTGCTTCCAGTCAGATTTTGTCCTAGGAGTAACTTCTGAGCAATGAAATCTAAGTGGAGCTATTATGCGTGTCTGACAGGGAATCTATCTCCCTCCTGTCATTTCACTACCTGGAAGGCAGATGTGATGACCTCCACTCTAGCAGCTACTATGAGCCAGAAAGACAAAGGCCGCCATCAAGGACAAAGCAGTGAGCAAAAAAAAGGGGTCTAGGTCTTCGTGACTCCTATTTTCCCACTTTCCCAAGTCATACTCGCTGAATTTCTTCTGCAAGAGGTCTTGCTTATTCATGCCATATTTTGGGGGATCTCAGTTACTCTCAGTCGAACCTAATCTTAATGAATACAGACCAACAAAAGCAGAGCAGCAGGAAACATAACTATCAGTAGCTGTAGGTGTCTGGTTGCCATGGAGACCACCCAACACAGGCCAATTCATTCCAAAGCACAAACCCACTCAAATGAGAACAGCCATATGTAAGCCCAAGAGATGTCCCCCCCCACACCGCCATTTAGAGTCCCCCTCAGCCCATCAACCAGGGCAGTGGTGCCAAACACATCAACAGCCCAGGGGACGTGGCCTCAGATGCACAGTTCCCAGAGTAGGCACGAACTTCTCTGGCTACTTCTACACTCAAAGGACTGCCAAGTTGTCTGAGTTCTCCAGCAAAATTCTCCATTGCTCTCTCATTTTCTCTCTCCTCTGTCTACAGTCAAGGTCTCATTATCATCTTCCACCTAAAGGAATGCAAGAGCCTCCAATGCGCCTCTCAACTGCCAGTTTCCCTTGCACTTCATGCCAGGTTATGGGTACCAAGGAATGCATTTCCCTTCTCAAAAACCTCCAGAACTCTCCACCAGTACAGAGAACAAAGCACAAACTCCCTTCCATGGAACCCCAGTTTGTCCACACACAGGCCCCAACCTACCTCTCCACCATTACCTCTCAACCAAACCAATCACCATGCCTTCAACGGCCCTGTCTTCACTTTTTTTGCTACCAATTTTCTATTCGCTGCCTATAATTCACGTTCTTCCCTTGTTCTCTCCTCATCTCCATCTGTCAAAATCAACCTGTCCTTCAAAGTTTTCTCTAGCTCCTCAACTGGAAGCAACCTCCCATCCCTGGGATCCCAGCACCTTTTGCCAATTACATTCTAACAACCATATGCTGACCTGGCTCATGGTTACAGGGCGATGTGACTTCTCTCCCTGCAGACCTTGAGCCTCTTGCAGGGAAGGATGATCTGTCACTTCTTTGCCTATTCCCCATAATGCCTTGCACATAGTAGGTGCTCATTAAATAATAGGTGGAATGGTCTAAAGACAATTCTCTCCCCGTTCCTACACTCTGATCTGTCAGTCTCCAAGAAAGAGAATAAATGGTTATTCTGCAAACAAAACACGTAATTGGGCTGTCTCTAAAATTACAAAGGCCCTTGACAAAGTGGTGATTACTGACTTTTTCCTCATTGTATGACAAGCCATGGCTAAAAGCAATGGCATGTAATCCAGCAGCAGTCACACCACAGAGCTCTTGTATTAACATGTGAGCACATGTGGTCTTGACATGCAAAAGCTAAAGGAAAAAACTGAGCCAATATCAACTTTGAGTCCTCATGCTCAGAGTAAGAAGATCTTTCATAAGAACTGACTCAATAATGTGATTGGTACAAAGATGCATAAGAAAAACGATGCCAGTTATTCCCTATGATTTAAATTGCAGCAGAAGACATTTAGATCAGATAAGTTTTTAACAAACTAGCTAAACACTCAATTAGGTTACAAAAAAAAAAAAAAACCTACAAAGTCTTACTCCACAAAAGTCTTTGGGAACAATTTATACTCCTACCATCTGTCTGGATTTGCTGAAGCCTTGCCCTGTCTGATGGCAAAGGCATGCCTGGGATGACTCCCACAAGGCCCTGCCAATCCTGAGACTTTGCAGTCACAGTATGTATTCCAACGAGACCTGCATAACTAAGAATTTAAACCAACGCTCAAGTTTTCCAACAGTAAAAGCCCACCTCCCGTCTTTCTTCCTGTGAGAGCCAAGGAGCCCAGAGGAAAAGCCAGAGCTCCCTGTTGGTGGCTGACCAACTGGAACATACAACAACTGTCCCAACCCAGGCTGGTATCAAGTTCAACCAGTCTGGAAGCCAAGACAGCTGTCAAGTTGCCACAGAAGTCTGCAGCTGGAAGCCCAGAGGCAGCGGCCTCCTCATGGCTTCCCCATCTGAGCCCCAAGGCCCATTGCCCTGTCCACTGCTCCTCTAACCATCATCCCAACCCTAAGTATTGTTTGGATTCTAAACACACAATTACATGGAGCCTTTGGAGGAAGTCTGCTTTTTCCAAACACCAGCTCGTCCTTCATTAACCCACAGTTAGAAGAGGGTTTCTCAACACTCACTCCCCATTGCAATCACCCGGGAGCTCTAAAAACAGGCATCTCATCCCACACTGCTACCGCCATCTCAGAAACTCTGATACAGTCAGTCCAGGTCACTGGGGTGATTCTAATGTGCAGCCGGGACAGAGAACCACAAGCTCCGATCAGAGAAACTTCCCCAAAGCCAGACAGCTCCCAGGAACTGAACTGCCCAGGACGTTAAGCCAAGTCCGCTCCCTCTGCTAGACCACAGATGCCAACGACAGTTGCAAATTGGAGTTTTCACAATCTCGAATTGCAGTTTCACCCTTGGCCATCTGTCTTGAAACACTGCGCCTTGTGTGCCAAGGAGAACGGAGCAAAGGTGTCCACATAATTCACCACACCGCACGGCACAGCCATCCTCTGAAGGTTCTCCAGAGGCCCACCCAGCAAAGGCGGAACAGTGGCAACGACTTCACGGGAGGGTCCACCACAAAACCCATGTCCCCCAGGAAATCCCTGACTTGGGAGTGTGGCTTTTTATTCATTTATATAAATAAACATGTCTCACAACATGCCTACAAGTGGGCATGGTTGTGTTCCAATAAATCTCTGTTTATAAAAACAGGTTGCATTGTGATCTATGCATTAGGTCACAACTTCCTTAAAGAAAGAGACCATCTCCTCTCACATCTTCAAATCCCAAGCCCTTGGTAGGGTGACTGGGATATAGCAGGTTTTCAACAAACGCCTCCTGAATGAATGAATAACTGAATAAAAATGAATCAATCACCTTAAAGATCTAATATACGAGTTACTATGACTTTTGGGCATTCTCACCTGACCATGTAAAATGAATCTCAGACCAGCCCTGTGGCCTGATGATGAAGGCCATCGATTTCCACATAGTTGACTAGGCAGTTTGAGTCAGGGACCAATGGCTTGAGAAACATACCAGACTCGTGTGCGTGTGTGTGTGTGTGTGTGCCCAAAATCCCAAAGGGAAGGAGAGATGGAGAAGGGACTGCACGTGACAATTCCCCATGAGGGGTGCTTTCTCCTTTCACTCTCTGTCTCTCTCTGTCTCTGGCAAGTGCATCCTCTAGTAAAAAGAACAAGAACCTAACTGAATCTCTAAGGTCCTTTTTAAGCTTCTGCTCACCACTCATACACAGTGTCACCCTACCCTTCATGGGAACAAGAAGGTGCCCACACAGAGGAACAGACATGTCCCAGGAGAATGTACTAACCCTCTCTGTGCAGCATGCCCAGGCCAAAGAAGGGTAGAAACAGGAGACAGGCCATTCCAGGCGGGAAGAATGGAGGCAGGGCCTGGGCCACTCGCTCATGCAGCCTGGGTACGACGGCGGGGAAGGCAGGGAGAGAGGACGGGAGAGGCCGGGGAGGAGAGGTGACTGTTGGAGGGCTCTGGTGTGGCTGAGGGCCACAGCACCAAATGCTCAGCAGGGCAAGCAAACACATGGCAGCTCTTCCGGCAAGACAAACGCTGTGACTTTCCATCACTGCAGTGAGAGGTAATATACATCATTTCCTCCCCCACACTGTTTATAATGACATTGGAAATCTGAAGCATGAAATTGAAAAGAAAAAATATAATAATAGTAATAATAATGTGTCTCCTTTTTGAGCGTTTTCCTCCCCTTTCTCCTTTCTTCCTCCCTCACCTTGCCACCCCCTCTGCTGGCAGCAAGACTTTGTTGCCCTCCCAGCATGGACCTGGAGTTGGGCAGGGAGCGGGAGGCACAGGGTGCACAGCTGGCATTGCAGTGCCCTGGAGTCCACAAAACCCACCAGCATTAGGGGTCAAGAGGGCCTGGCTAAAAGTCCAGCTTGTCTCCCAAAACCATGCCGTGCCTGGCATGGGTAGGGAGCATGCACGTTGGCTGGACCATGGCAGTTTTCCCCTTGGAAACTGACCATTTGCTAGTTTGAAAAACAAAATACCAAATGCTTCATCACAGACTCTAGAGATTTCACCTCCCTCCCTCACCCCCAGTTACGAGTCTGGAATGAGTGCCAGGGTCTGGCAGCATCGCAACGCTGGGGGCAATGTCACAGAAGTACAGGTGTCCACGGTGACTGTGCCAGGGACCCTAGAACAAGGCTGTGGATGAGGCTCTAGAAGGACCATCACCCACATGCACCTGCCACACTTGGCTTGTAAGTAAGACACCCCCCGCAGGCAGGCAGCTCAAGTCCAACCAAACCACCGCAGACACGTCCTCACCTCTCCACTGAGTGCCTACCTAAAAGGCAGCCTTGCCCTAAGATGGACAAGCCTCGCCTCCCTGGTCATGGCAGGCCGGTGCAGAACAAGACAACCTGCAGAAAGTGAGTCTAGAAGGCTCTGGGGCTCCTTAGTTCCCCAAACCGATAAAAAACACATTTAAGAGAGGAGCTCCACACTGGACCATGGCCCCCAAACACCCAGACAGTCTGTCCAGTCCGAGTGGTGCCGGGGAGTGGATCTGGTCTGGGTACAGGCATTCTCAGGCTCTACTGCATCTCTGGGAGGTCATGTCAGGGTCTTTAGTTCCTCCCAGCCTCATAACATGGGAAATCACAGCTCAGAGAAACAGCCATGATTCCTGCAGGGGCCCCAGAGGGGCCCGTTTGTTAGACCACTCCTTGCCCATCATCTTGTGATACCTGGCTGTGGCCCAGCCCATTCTCAGTGTGGATCAAAAAACCTCATATTCCAAGTCCATGAAAACTCTCCATCAGGAGACAGCGGGCTGCCCTACTTCCAGTGACAGGGAAGAAAAGGGTAGCAGACATTATTATTTCTCAATCTAGGATCTCTAGAACAAATAGTATGAGAACTAGAATTTCCAGCCCAATAGCTACTCCCTCCTCTGGACTTTCCCCTTCTCCTGTTTACTCTATAATAAACCTTTCCAGTGGCCCTGGCTGAAATTCCTTCCCTGAACTCTTCATTCTATAATTTAAACTCATTTCTTCTACCCAGTCCCCCTGGAAAATGACTAACAGCTGGTCACCATCATCCCTTCAAACTCAGAGGCCATCATTGGACAGCATCTCTAACTCCTAACAGCAAGCCAGTTATTTGGAGAAAATATTATTCTTCACTTACTGCACAAAACCTCGAGAAAATCATATATTTCATATGAAACCAGCTCCCTCCGGGATAAAATGATGGATATTAAATTGCCTTTTCGTGCCTAGAAATAAGCTTCTCAATTAATAGGCTGTCTCTCTCTTCTGCAGTTTCATGGTCATATTTATTGCACACAAGGGCTTCTTCCTTGAGCAAGAACGTGCATTGACAAAGAGATTCCTAGTTGGGTGTAGAGACACACCAGCTCCAGAGCAAAGAAAATTAAAATGGTCTGCAACGCTTCAGCCCCTCCAGGTTTATCCAGACATCTTTTGGGACAATGACTGTTTTCTCTCTCACATGAAAGGAAAGTCAATTTCACGTTGAAGGTTACCAGTTTCACATTGAAGTTTACCATCCTACTTCTGTATAGGGGAACCAAAATCTAATTGAAACACTTCACAAGTGCCTAGCAATGAAACCAGATATGCTAACCTGAGCTGCATCTCATCCCTCCAAGCATGCAGAGCCGAGCTCATAGGGAACCATCCAGCCGAATGCCCTCGTTTCTCAGCAGAACCAACTAAAGTCCAGGAAGACCAAAGTATTGGCTGGCCCACGATCACTCAGCCATTCTGGCACCACCCTGGGTTTCTCTTCTGGGTTTGGTCCTAGCTCTGCCATTTTCAATACTGCATAAGTCACCGACTCTCCCTGGAGGCAGCCAGAGCTCTACTGTCAGACTGTGGGTTCAAATCCTGAATCCGCTCACTGCATGGTACTGATCTATTCATTTAAACTTGCTGTGCCTCTGAAAGGGAGGTTAATAATAGCACCTAGTATATACCTCGCAGTGTTGGTATGAAAATTAAATTAGAAGATCTTGGTAAAGTACTTAGCAAAGCACCTTATACATAGTAAAGACTCAATAACTATTATCTATCATAATCACCTAAATCTTTTCCAGCATTAAGGTTGTATTACTTTAAGATTCTAAAGGAAAGAACAACTATCCTTTTTTATTTTTTTGTTCATGGTAACAGTTCTCCCTATTAAGTTCATGCCTCTGGCAAAAATCAAGACCAAACACAGGTGCTGAGGAGAGAAAGACAATTACCAGAGACTTGAAAAGTGATTCAATGAGTCAGGGGAAAAAAACACAGCCCAATGGATTCCAAACAGAGTCATTTAAGAACTACATAACACTTCGGAGGCCCTGCTAAATGAAAAAAAGGGCCTGAGGAACACATTGCTAAGCATACCTAAAATATGCACATCCTTCGCTCCAGGAATCTCTTACAGAAACACTCGTTGTGGCATATATAAATGTGTTGCTGCAGGATTATATTAAAGACATAATGCAATGCACGTACAACACACACAAAACCGTATGCACAACTGACTGTAAAAATGTAGAAGTGCCACGTAGACATCCGTGCAAGGGCAGTGGGACCTCGGTCAAGAGACTCATAGCCAGCTTTGCCTTTTACAAGGTGTTTATTCAAAGCATCTCAGAGCAGCACTGAAGAAGCAAAGTCTTTAAGACAGTGGACACTAGGGCACAGTCAACTGTCCGGATATCTTGTATGTGCATGATAAAACGTCTGCAAGGCCACACGCACTCAGGGCTCACAGGGGCGACCTCTGGAAGGCCGGGGGGGAGGCAAGGGAACTTTTGTTTTGAACTTTCCATCTGAATTTCTACACATCACACTCTGGGAGTAGAGCCGACACACCCAAACGCTCTAGACCAGGTTTCTTCGCCTTGGCGCCACTGACATTCGGGGCTGGAGAAGTCTCTGTGGCTACAAAGCTTCCTATCCTGGCGTCAAAGGATGCTCAGTGGCATCCCTGGCCTCCACCCAGTAGATACCAGCTGTGACTACCAACCATGCCAAATGAACCCGAGGGGGCAAAACTGCCCCTGGTTGAGACCAATGCTCCCATCAACAGACTGGCTCTATTAGATACAAACCATTCCACAAGTAAAAACAGTTAGTGTGTTCGGGCCACCTCGGCTATATTCTCTGTGCCAAGATCAGGCAGCATACACAAGAACCCACTTCTAGCCCTCAGAGCCACTGAGACTCCCTGGGTTTGAGTCCCAGCTGTCTCCCACATCATGGTTTTACTTTGCTCTATGTATCTGGGGACCTGCCAAGAGCTCTTTTCTGCAGCTAGCTCATATTGAAGGCCAATTTTAGAAAAGTAAATGACTTTTTTTCTTATACATATATAACTTTTAGACTCTTTTTTTTCTCCCAACGACTTTAAAAATCAGAAAGTAAAACTATTTTAGATATTCATAATTAAATACACATGGTAATAACACTTGTCTCATGAATTTTTCTGAAGGCAATTACATCTTCAATTTTCATGTTTTAATATCCCAGAATTCATTCTTACATGTCTCAACAACTACTGCATTCTATCTTTGTTTCCTTTCTTTCTTTCATTTGTTTTTTTCTCTTTTTCTCATCTGAGTCCTGTAACACTTTTGACCTAAAAGAGTAAAGTAGAATGAAACACCCAAATGTCTAGTCAAAAGCAGGAGGACAGCAAAGAACAGAGTTCCTCAAGCTTTGTTTCTGTGTACCCCTCTGAGAATTTAGAAAAACCCCTCACTCATTTGTAAGTTGACATTCAAAATGTTTTCCTCTCAGGGCCAGCAGTAGTGATGTGGTGGCTAAGGCACTGGAATCCCACAGGACCGACCATGCTTGGAGTCCCAGACCCAGCAGCTTGAAAACCATGCCAGGCGTGCGTATGTGTGCTCACCCAAAATGTCAAGCAGAGAACGGAGGAGAAAGGAATGCAGCATGGCCATCCCCCTGGTAGGTGACTTCCCACTTTCCCTCTCCAGCCAGCCAGTGCATGCACTCTATGGCCAAAACCTTAAAAACGAAAAAGAAAGCTTCCCTCTTAAGTTTCAATAGCTGCAAAAGATATCATTCCTTGCATCTAATTATTGATTTGTTTAATAAAACTGCTTCATCAGTCTTTTTAGTGCATCTGGTAGGATCTAAACAGCATAGAGATTTTATTCCCATCAGTATCCACTTAAAAAAATACAACATGTAAACTCTTGCTCCATTCCCTTTTCTGTTTGTGTGGTATCTTCTACACATGGAAAATGCGTACCATGAGCAAGCTCTGCCTCCGAAGATCAAAAATTGACATCTTTTCTTTTTTTGTCTTGTATTTCAATTCCAATTCTAGACAGAATTTTATCCTAAAGCAACTTATATTGTATGCTAGAACAATCTATTCTTGGGCTGGGCCATTCAACTGCCTAGTAGTTAAGGCAGCTGGATCCCACATGGCCAACCACGTGACTTGAGTCCTGGACCCAGCAGTATGTGTGCCCAAAGTCTCAACAGGCAATGGAAATGGAAGAGAAGCGATTATGCCATGACTATGCCCCATTGTAGGGTGCTTTCTCCCTTTCTCTCTGTCTCTTTTGGGTGAGAGCATGTACTCTTTGGCAATTAAGAAAAAAGAGGGGGGAATCTATTATTGATTTATCTTATTTCTCTGCCATATAAATACCTGTATACATTTCAATTTAATTTTTAAAAGCTTCCTGTGAGCCTAAGGCTCTAAATGCTTAAATCCAATTTCCTGGATTGAATAATGATAACTATTAGTGGCACAGAAGAGATTCATAACAACAAAAATATAATACATTTTATAATTATTAAATAGATAAAATAATCTTAGAAATGCCTATGTGAATGGATGAGACTTTTTTCTTGTTTTGTGAATTCACTCCTATATCTATGGACAATCGCTAAGTAATCATCACTAGGCTAAGACAGAGTTAAGCCTCAATTTATTTCTAGTTTTGAGTTTTTTCCTTTTTTTTCCATTTAAACCTAAGCAAAGAGAAAATATGTTCATGTAAATGAGAAGATGGGAGAGAAAAGATGTCATGATACAATATTGTCATTCTGTTCTTCGTACTCTTCTCAAGTTCCAGGTCTCAGATCTCAGGGAGGTCCATCATTGGACATTACTTTTCAGGATTTCTCTGTTGACAATTCAAATAGATCCATCTTCAACACAAGAGAGGGTCCGAACTGCTAAAGGATCTGTGCCCAGTGGTTAGTGATGAGGGACCTTCACTTTCTCCCCATCAATACCCACATGGCACCACATACAGAATGTGGGACATCCTATGGACAAATCACCTGGCTTCCCCAACAGAAAACTAAGGGGGAAGGGAAAAAACATGGATGACTAAAAAAAATAAAAGACTTAAAAGACAATGCAATGTAAAAATCTTGTTTGGATTCCAATTCTAACAACGCAATCTTAGAAGATATCTTTAAGAAGATGGCAGATGGGGCCAACAGGTGGTGTGGTGATTGAAGTGCTGGATTCCCACATAGCCAACCACAGTTCAAGTCCAGACCTGGTGGCTTAAGAATCATGCCGGGTACATGTGCATGTGTGCCTAAGATCCCAGGTGGAGAATGGAGGAAGAAGGGATTGTGGCATGACCATTCCCCTGGGGAGGATGATTTCTCACTTTCCCTCTGTCTCTCTCCATCTCTCATAGAGTGCATGCACACTATCACAAAAATCTTTAAAAAAAAATGATGGAAATTTCAAATATGTATTGGATAATAGATTATAAGTAAGAAATTATATTCATTTTTTGGTAAGTCTGATACTGGCACAATGATTATATTTTTTGAAAAAGTCATTAAGTTGGTCCAGCTGGTGGAATGGTGTTTTAGAAGGCTGGACCCCACATGGTAAATTGTGTAGTTTGAGTCCTGGACCAGGTGGCTTAAGAAACACACCAGGTACATGTTCAGATGTGCTCAAAATCCCAAAAGGGAAGAGAAATGGAGAAGAAAGGATCGCAAGTGATCATGCCCCATGGGGAGATACTTCTGTCTCTCTCTCTCTGTCTTTCTCTGGCCAGTACACACATCCTCTGGCAAGAAAAAAAAAAATCAATCAGTTAAATATATGTATAGAATTTACAGGTGAAATTGCATGATGTGTGGGATTTGTCATTACAAATTACTCTTAACCTCCCAAGAAGACTGAAGGGAGGCAAATGAGATTAGCTAAATGTCAATAATGACTGAAGTCAGCGACATAAGCTGGGATGCATCACAGGATTCTTTCTGCCTTTTTGCATGTTGGGAAATCTCTATAATAAAAAGTCTTTTGAGGACCAGCAGTTAGCGTAATGGTTATGTGGCTGGACTCACATGTAGTCGACCGTGGTTCGAGTCCGGTGGCTTAAACTCACGCTGGCCATGTGTGCGTGCATGCTCAAGATCCAGAGAGAAAAATGGAGGAGGAGGGAGTGTGGCGTGGGCATCGCCACTGTGGGGTGATTTCTCATTTTCTGTCTCTCTGTGTCTCTCTCTGTCTTTCTGGTGAGTGTACGTGCCCTATAGCAAAAACCTCCCCCCCCAAAAAAAAAAGTCTTTTAAAGAGGAAGAGAAAGAGAAAAAGAGAATATTTAATTAGCACCAACTACCTATGCATCAGGCAGGCCCTTGCTAAGCCCATCCTGCATGCTTCCTTTTTTTTTTGGAGAGGTTTTTGCTATACAGTGCATGTGCTCGCCAGACAGACAGAGAGAAACAGAAAGCAAGAAATCCCCCCTTCAGGGGGATAGCCACGCCACAATCCCTTCTCCTCCATTCTTCTTGGGATCTTGGGCATGCATGCACACGCGCCCAGCGTGAGTTTTAAGCCACCAGGTCTGGGATTCAAACTGTGGTCAACTACATGGGAGTTCAGCAACATAGCCATTATGCCAACTGCTGGTCCCACATGTTTCTTAATCTACGAGTCTCCAGGCTACTACCAAACAAGCCTCCTTCCGTCGAAAAAGAATCAGAGGCATTTGATAAGCTGGGGAATAAATATTGTCGAAGAGTAAGCCATTAGCACCTGGGAACACAGATGCAACAAGGTCAGCTAGGTCGCATGGAGAGAAGGGAGAGAAATGTCAGAATAAACGTGTTTCCATTTACAGCTCTTCTACCCCATGCTACTTACCCCTGCAGCAAAGCCAAGACTTCCATCTAAGATCCGCCTCTGAAAACGAAAACAAGACGTTTCAGTTTCTAAAGAGCCACAACACGTGTTTCCCAGAATGAAAGGACACCACAGGCTAACAAGAGCCACCTGATAAAGAGCGACCCCCGCACTCCTGAGTCTGTCAAAAAACAGGACAAGACCTGGGGAAGAAGGGGTACTTTTTAAACCTTCCACCCAGCCCCTAACCAATCAGAAGTGTTCTTTCACGTGGCCTGCGCCAGCCCCTGTGCTGTCTCAGCTTTCCTGTAACTATTAACATCACAGACAGAACCCCTTAAGTGTTGATGAGCAGCAGGTAGAACGACCAAAGCCCTCACACAGTGGGAGTGTGACTGGCTCAGCACTTCGGGAAGCCATTGGCCAGCACCAGTGAGAAGCCGGCACGACGGTGCTCGCCTGTCCAAGCAATTTCCGTACCAGAAACCCAAACTGCAAAATGTGCAGAGCAGCACTGCCTGTGAGTGCCGAGCAGGAGGCACTACCCAGAGCCCCATCAGTAGAATGGATCCACCAACGAGGGTACGGCCGTACAATGGAACACCGTACAGCAACGAGAAGACAGACGTAGTAAATATACAAGAAGTTCATGGGAAAAGTGGAAGCATGAGGGTTTTTCGATGCAACAAAACTAAAATTCATGCATCGTTTTTTTCTTTTTTCTTTCTTTCTTGTTTTAATTTGCCAGAGGGTGTGTGTGCTCACCAGAGAAAGGCAGAAAGGCAGGGAGAAAGCACTCCCCAAAGGGGCATGGTCCCATCCCAATCCCGTCTCCTCCATTTCTTCATCCGGTCAGGATCTGGGCCATTCACACACATGTATCTGCATGTTTTTCAAGCCAATGGGACCAGGATACAGACCTGGTCAGTCATGTGAGATCTGGCTCCCTTAACCACCAGCTCACAGGGCACACACCATAGTATTTTCATAATACACATTTTCCGCCAACTTTTTGAAGACCCCCTCATATTTCACACAAATATGAGGCAGGGTCGTTAAATAAGTTGGAAGGTAAATAGGATGAAATGAGCCACAGAACAGTGCATACTGTATCTGATTACTCCATCTGAATGACAAAGCTCCAACAGGGAAAGCCTTCCCTGATGTCAGAGCTGTGGAGGAGGATTCATCAGCTTGGAGTGGAGGCTGGGGTGGAGGTGGTGACTGAAAGGGAGCCTGAAGGAGCCCTCAGGGCTGGTATTATTCTGCTTCTTAATGTGGATACTCGTTTCACGGGCATTTGTGAAAATTGCTCACACACACTGTGCATTTATACAATGTGCGCTTTTCTATATAAGTCTTACAACTCAATAGAAACATTTTTAATGACCGTCAGTGGAGGAATGAACCAACAAAGTGTGGTATGTCCATTCAATAGAAGGAATACTCTTCAGCTTTACAAAGGAAAGAAAGTCAGGCACATGCTACCACTTGGCTGAGGCCTGAGGACCTTAGTGAAATGAAATAGCCAACTGCTCACAAAGTCTTTTCACTTTGGGAAACTTGACACTAATTCAGTAACTCCTCATCCCCACCCCGGCCCCTGGAAACCTCCAAGCTGCTTTCTGTCTCTATGCACGGGACATCTCCAGATATGCCATGTCTAGATTCCGAGTAACCTGTGGTTCAGGGTTGTGTGTCTGGCGTTCCAAGTCTCTGATCTGTCAGTGCCAAACTTCCCTTAGGAGGGGAGGAGGGCATGGAGCCCTTACGGCCGCCATCAATACCCATGTACTGGTCCCATTCTCTAACAGAGTGGCTGACTCACCAGCTTCCTCGACATGTCCTTGTTTCCAGATCCATCTCATGGCATGTTTTGTTTTTTCTCTTAATTATGATTTCTAGTTTACTTATAATCAATGTGTGTCTTCGTAGGCTACTGTAGGGTTTCTTAAGGCAAGCGTAGAGTGCAATAATCAAATCCGTGATCACCCATATTCATCTTCTTGAACATTAAGATCCCATAATGTTGTGCTCATGTTAATGGTCATATTGGTCATATGAGTTTTTTCTGAAATATGTATTACATGGCCCATATTTTCACTCTGCTGTGACACTGTCCCCTAACATCCCTTATTTATCTGCATGCTCGTGTCCGTTATAAACTCTCTGTTCAAACCATCTCAGTGGCTCTCCCGCGCCACTCCCACACCTGCTAGGCTGCAGTGCTGAACCTCCCTGTGCATCTCCCAAGAGAGCAGTCGACGGCTCAAAGGCTGAGGACTGGGGAAAGTCCAAACTGGAGAAAAGGATGGAATTTCAGGCATATGAGGTAAGTGTGGGTGTGGAGGGATGTGGGTGTGTGCAGAAAGTGTGGGAGGACATGCAGTGTAGCAGGGGAGAGATGTGGGGATTCGGGATGACAGGGATACAGGTGGGTCGTGGGGGCATGAGAGGGAGTGAGGGTGCTGACGGTATGGGAGGGATTCATGGGGGATTCATGGGGTTAGGTTAGGGGCGGGCAGGCCTGGGAATAGGAGGGGAATGGGAAGTGGGTCTATCTGTATTCACCCCAAGGGGGAGGAGGATCAAAGGTCCTGGGGATGGGGTAACTGAGAAGGAAAACAGACACTCTCCCTCTGCTTGAGGCCTCTTCAGTCTTACAGCTAACCCCAGGTCACAGGGGAGGGCAGTTCTGTCTGTGACCTAATGTTCTTCTCGGCCATGCGTGGCGCCACCTGCCCCAGGTGTGAAAGACACAAGGCAGAGGGCAGAAATGAGGCGGCATGCTCAAAGAGGCTCGATCACGGGGCTTCTCCCTTCCCATTCCCTTTGAGGCAGGGGTGTGAGTCAGGAGACAGGAAGGTGATGCCTGAGGGGTCTGCAGCAAGCACATACCTGCTCTCCGGCTGGGTGGGGATTAGGAGAAAAGAGAAAAAAACAGCCACAAGACCCAGCTGCCCACCAAGTGGAGCTGTGCCCAGGGACGTGAAAGCGCCACGAGCCTGCTCTGTGGGGGGAACGGTTTCACAGGCGACCACGAGTCCCCGTGAACGTGCAGCACCGACACGAGGTAACTCACCTGTCCACTAGAGAATATGAACACGAGAGCCGCGCCGGCTGCCGTCATCCCCCAGGTGAAGAAGGTCCCCAGCAAGGCCTGGAACACGGAGCTGTGGCCTTGGAGCATGCTGGATACAGCTGTGTGCAGAGGAACGAGAGGGTCAGTGCCCGGGTCCGCCTCGGTGGCACACACTGGTTCTCACGGGCCCTCTGTCGGGGCTTGCGTCTATCTGGACTGAGGACGTGCACCCTCCTGCCATGCTGTTCCCCACGGTGCTCAACCACACGGCACGTAGTCTGGGTTTCTCCTCCCTGCCCCACCCCCCCAGGTACCAGAGATCCTCTCACTGAAAAAGAGGTGGGGGAAGGGGGTGGAGGAAGGATGGGGGTCCTAGAGGGACTTCAGGGCAGCCCGTGAAGGAGGGTACCGCAGAGAACCAATGCAAACAGGCTGTTTCACATGATCCTGGAGGAAGGGGGCCAGGAGGGCCCGATGCAGCCCTCCCTCCTGACCCCGTCTGCTCACTCCACCTTCCGCTGCCTGTCATCTGCCCTCAGTCTCCCCAGGCACAGGTGACTAGCTCAGAGTCCCTCTTAAAGCTCCGCCATCTGATTCCTGATCACACCTTCACAGCTCGCCATGGCGGCTCCCCTGCCCGCCTGGAAGCCCAAGTCTCCGTGAAGCGCCGGCTCGACCATGCTACTTAGGGCACCCTGTATGCCCTCTAGGTCCTGCCTCCAGGTCTCCGCTCACACAGTTCCCTCCCAAACACCTCCCTCCAGGCCTCCAGACTGGCACCCAAGGTGCCCACTCCACCCGAGGCCCGCTTCACCGTGGAGGCCTTGCTGACCCCCGCCCCTCCCCACCCCGCAGCGCTTTTCTGGTGCTTTCCCTGTGCAGGCTCACCTCTTTAGTTGCCCAAACGGGGGGTGATGCTTTTTCACATTCGGCACCCCTGCACAACAGGGCTCCGTGGCACCTGAACAGTATTTGCTGAACTGCCCACTCACCTGGACAGGGCAGTCAGCAGGGACAAGGGGAAAGGCCCATGAATGGCACTCCCCTGGTCAGCCTGCACACTGCTGCCTGGGCTGAAGGCAAGAAGATGAACGGGAGGCCTGAGCACCTCCTCCGGGCTCCAACATGTTTAAAATTCTCGCTCTGACATGACAGGGAGCCAGACCTCTCCCTGTGGAAAGTTACAAGGCAGAGAAGCTGCTGTTGAAAAGCCCTGTGTTCTGGCACGCATGCACACCAGGGCCAGGGCCTCATCTCAAAGGCTTCATTCAACTGCCCCCTGCTCCTCCAGCACCCATAGGGCTGGCCACGACCCCACTGGCCTCAGCCCTGCCAAGCCCTGGTGCTCTGTGAGGAAACGGCAGCCCTGGGCCTGCAGATCAAAAGCTGAAGACGCTGTCTCTGACCCTAGAAGGAAGCCGTGGCAGAGAGTGGACAGGGCCTTATGCCAAGAGGCTCACAGCACAGCCAGATGCAAACCTAGGAAAGGCCAGGGACACAGGCAGACCCAGGTGAGCCAGGTGAGGCCAGGCTCGGCCCCCATGCTAGGAAACCGAGGAGATGAACAGCATCGGTGATCTGCAGATCCATTGGTCTAGAAGGAGCTCACAATGGGAACTGCACCAATTAAATTAAATTTAATTAATTAATTAATTAAAGGGGGGAGATGATTTTTTTTTTTTAAATAGGGGCCTTGGGACCAGCAATTGGCGTAATGGCTATGTCGCTGGACTCCCACGTAGTCGGCCGCAGTTTGAGTCCCGGATCTGGTGGCTTAAACTCAAACCAGGTATGTGTGCGTGCATGCCCAAGATCCCAAGAGGAGAATGGAGAAGAAGGGATTGTGGCGTAGCCACCACCCCAGAGGGTAATTTGCTTTCTGTCTCTCTGTTTCTCTCTGTCTTTCTGGCAAGCGCACATGCCTTATAGCAAAAACCTCTCAAAAAAAAAAAATAAATAATAATAATAATAATAAAATGGGGGCCAGTAGGTGGTATGGTGGTTAAGGCACTGGACTCCTTACATGGCTGACCACAGTTCAAGTCCCTGACCTGACAGCTTGAAAATTGCACTGGGTGCATGTGTGGGGATGCCCAACATCCCAGGAAGAGAATGGAGACAGGACTGTAGCGTGTTCAGCCCCTTGGGAGTGGGGGTATTTCTCACTTTCCCACTATCTGTCTCTCTCTAATGAGTGCACATACCCTGTGGCAAAAACCTCAAATTAAATAAATAAATAAATAAATAAATAAATAAAACTGCTGAGCTGGTCCCATGGCCTAGTGGTTAAGGGAAGCAGATCCCACGTGGCCAACTGGACCCAGCAGTTTGGGGGGTGGGGGGAGCCACCAGGTGTGTGTGTATGCATGCCCGAAATCCTGATGGGTTGGAGAAACAGAGGAGAAGGAATTGTAACATGACCATGCCCTCCTGGGGGTATCTTCTCACTCTGTGAGAGTCTCTGTCTCTCTCTCTCTGGTGAGTGCATGTGCCCCTGGCAAAAAAAGGACAAAAAATGCTATTTGTCCCTGCTGCAGTAGCACACACTGGTTGATGCTGCTGTGAGGCAGGCTGAGTCCACAGGGGAGGCTCAGGTTCGATTCCCAACCCACACTAAAAGCCGGTGTGGCAGCACAGGTCTGTAATCCCAGCTACTCAGGAGGTTAAGGCAAGTGATCTGGACACAGAGAGGCCCCATTTAAAAACGAAACAAAGCTAAAACCTACTCTTCTACCTAAGTCCCCTTGTTAAGCCACCCTAAAAAGAGTGGTTTGTGTTTGTTTTTAAATCAAAACATCTGCATCACTTCGCCAATCCTATTTCCAGATGCTGATGGATAAAGTGTCAAACAGCATTTACCGCTGCCATCCTGAGTATTCACCATCCAGGACAGGTCAGAACAAAAACTCCTCCTTTCTTCCCCCCACTACCTGAATGTGCCCTTTACAGCCAGAGGAGAGAGCAAACAACCTGCGTTTGCCAACAGGCCAAAGTCAAAGCGGATCTGTGGGCTGGGGAGCAGAGGGAGCCTGTGGGTGTCCCTGGTGGTTAGTGGGACGGGGAAATCACTCTGCAAAACCTGTAAATGGGGACGGCTGAGCACCTGAGAAAAAAGAAAAAGGGACCCAGAGGGAAGCCCAAGGCCACCACCCTTTCGTACTGGCACTGCGACCCCACAACTTCTTACAGTTGTGGCCTCCATCTGCTGTTGTAAATCCTCGCTTCTCCAAGGACCCCAGGAACCAGCCGCACTGGGCCCCCAGGAGCTGGTTAGAAAGGCAGGATCTCAAGTCCTACCCCAGATTCGCTGAATCAAAATCTGCATTTTGTCAACTTCCAAGGGGGGGGTTACTTAAGCACATTAAAGTGCGGGAAAGGCTGGTCGAAAACTAGAACAAAGCGCGCTTCCCTGCCCTGCAGAAGGCTGGCAAGGTGGATGAAGCGTCCTAAGAGAACAGAAGTTTCTGCAGGGGCCCAAGAGAATGTAAGTTTTCTGAACCAGGTGGACCAGTAACACCTTAGGAATACAGAGCGGCAGGCAGTGCACGGCAGAGGCAGCTTAGCGATGGGGCTCGGACTCCCTTGTGAGCTGGATATTAATACAGTAAGCTTTGACTAGTGAAGAGCGAGGATCATTCTGTGCCCACTCCGACATTAAAGATGCCAACACCACCCACATGTGTGCAAGTTCTCCTACAGCAGCACATGGGGTGTTCCCGGCTGATGGAGGGCTTCTTTATTTCTTTTCTCCCCCTTTCCAACCTGTTGTACCCCATCCAAGAGTCAGCCTGGAGATGTTGGTGAACTTGCACAAGTGCGAACAGCACGGGGTTGTGTAACTCTGGGCCTTGGTGACACTGCCCTCATGTGCCCTGACTTCAGCAGGGGAACCCAAAGGAAGGGTTCAGATACGACTGTGAAAAAGTTCTCTAAGACCTTGCACTCAAAGTGTGGTCCCGGATCAGCCGCCCTGGGAACTGGTTAGAAATGAACTGTCTCAGGCCCCACTCAGACCTGCTGCACGGTAACCAGCCTGTCAGTCACATCTCTGACCCCGAGCCAGGGGGAGGGGCCTCCAGCAGTTAGAACTGTAACCACCTCTGCTCCCGGATCAGGATCCGGTGCCCCACCACCCCCACCATGAAGCGATGAATGAAGGGGATCCTGGTGGAGCACCGTGAAGGGCGGGCTGGCACTGCCCTGCGGCTCACCCTGGAGAGCGACAGAGGGACGCTCCGGGCACCCTCCACCTCCCTCTGCCACTTTCCACAGCCTCGAGCTTCTCCTCCAGCCCCCTCCTCTCCCCAGGAGTACCTCTCCCAGTTTGCTGCCCTTCTAGTCCCACACTCTTGTCCTGACCGCCCCAGACCCGGGCCATTCGGCCCAACCAAAGGCGCTGAAGGAGAGAAATCCGACTCACTAGGGTGCCCTCTCCAGCCCCCACTCCACTTCCATCAGCCCCCGCTGCCGCTCGCTCGCCGGCTCCACTCTGCAGTCACTTCCTGCTTCCCTCCTGGCACACGTGTCCCTCCAGCCACCAGGCCCCGCCCTGCCTGGCCGTGACAAGCAAATCCCGCCTGAAGAATAAATTCTCTGGTTCACAGCCTCTGTAGGCTCGGGAACAGATGAGGGCGGGCGGAACCTGGCCTGGAGGCCAAGCTCGTAGCTCTCTGCCTGCCTGAGCCTCTGCGGTGCTAGCGGACGCCAGGAGGAAGGAGCGTTTGCAACATTCCGGATGGGACATGTGTTGACACCTTTGGCAAGCCAGATCCAAGGCCCACAGTGAGCAGCACAGCAGATGTGGGGGGAGGGAGGAATGTGTGTGTGTGTGTGTGTATGTGTGTGTGTGTGTGTGTGTGTGTGTGTGTGTATCAGCACCGTTAGCCCTCAAACCAAAGCTCCTATTGGAATAAACCAAAGGGATGTCAAGCGGATGGCTGGCACGTCCAGAAGTTCTGATTCCGAAACTCTGGGGCCTCCAGAGATTTTCTGTTTTGAAGTAGGAGCCGCTGGGTGTGCTGGGGTTGCCCTTTGAGATGCCCTAGGTCAAGGGTTTTGCTCCCCAAGGCTTCGGGGAAGACATAAGATGACTGGGTTGAACCAAAACCAAAGTAAAACAAGTGAAAACAGGTTTTCTGGTAAACTCTGAATTTCAAATATTAGGTCATCAGGAAAATCTTTCATTTGCATATTTTTCTATGCAAAAGAAAATGTATCATGACTTTACCGAGGACCCAATAATTTATTAGTATAAGTATATCCCATGCCAAATTTGAGATATACTTATGCTGAAGACATATTTGTTACCTGAAATTCAAATTCAGCTGAGTGTCCTGTATTTAACCTGGCAACCCCACCAAGGGTAACGTGGGCAGAAAAACTGCCTGTGATCACAGTGGTCACAGACCAAGGATCCTTGTCTGCAAAAAGCTGCCAGATGTGCAAAGAGGTCCGGATCGGAGGGGCCGGGTAGCATGTCAGAGTAAGCACTGCTGATAAATTGTCCCAAGACACCTCAGCAGAAAAGGGCCTGAATCAGTCTGGAAACCTGTGGTTTCTTTCTCTTTCAAAAGTACTTTTCATTTTCATACCTAAATTTCTTTTCTTTTTCCCCCTTAAAAAATACCCTCGGCCCAGCCTGGTGGTGCAGCTAGTAGCATGCTGGACCACAGTGCTGGAAGTCACGTGGCTGGACCCACAGTTTGAATCCCTGGCTAGGTTGGCCTGGGACATGGCGGGCTTGCCTGTGGGTGACCAGGATCTGACAAGTTGGAGAATTGGGGAAGAGGGATCACGGTGTAATGAGACCCTATTGGGGTGGTTCCTTCTCTCTCCCTCCCTCTCTCTCACTCTACCACGAATAAAAATAAAGTTGGAGAAGAAAAAGAGGCCCTCAAAGTTAAATAAGCTTCAGAACCCACAGAACCTGGATAGACCCAGGGTAAATGTGTATAGAGATTTAAGCAGGAAAACAAACAGCTTCCTCAGGTAGGCAGAATAGTTCCCCCTCTCCACCAAAGGCATCTCGTGCTAGTCCCTGAAACTTGTGACTAAGTCACCTTCTGCAGCAAAAGGGTATCGGCTGATGTGCTTAAGGGTGCTGAGATGAAAGATCATTCTGGGCTATCTGCGTGGACCCAGGGAATCATGAGGGAACTTACAGAGGAAAAGAGAACAAGAGGTGACCGTGGGAGCAGAGGTCAAAAAGATGAGAGGCCGCAAGTCAAGGAATACCTGCAACTCCCAGAAACTGGAAACGGCAAGGAGACAGACTCTCCCGCAGTGGCTCCAGAAGGAACTCAGTCTTGCAGACAGCTTGATTCTGACCTCCAGAACTGTAAAATAATTAATGTGCATTATTTTAAGTCACTAATATTGTGGTCATTTGTTACAGCAGCTGCAGGAAACTCATACATTTCCTTGTTGCCTAGAACCATCTGACTTCATGCACGCTCTCCTCCAGTGCTGCCGTGAACCACCAGAATCCACGCTGGGTCCTCACTTACTGTCATTACAAGGCAGGACTGACAAAATAATTGGCCAGGCTGATGCAAAATGAAAATAGGGGATGTGGGCTAGCCCGTGGTGTGGTGGTTATGGCAGCTGGATCCCTCATGTGGTTCAAGTCCTGGCTCCAATAGCTTGAAAAATACACTGTGTGTGTGTGTGTGTGTGTGTGTGTGTGTGTGTGGGGGGGT
>NW_006159630.1:8854297-8878824 GCF_000334495.1 Tupaia belangeri chinensis | reverse complement strand
GTGTGCCCAAAGTCCCAAAAGGAGGGAGAGATGGAGGAGAAGGGATTGTGGCATGACCATGCCTCATAGAGGGTGTTTTCTCACTTTCTCTTTCTCTGTCTCTCTCTAAATCTCTCCTAAGAAGCACACACACTCTCTGGCAATTTTTAAAAAATAAAATGGGAGGTGCTTTGTTCAAAAAAGTAAAAACCAAAGAGTAAGTCCCATGACCCAGCGGTTAATGGAGCCAGATCCCACATTACCAACCACGTGGTTTCAACTCAGGCCCCAACAGCTCAAAAACCATGCTGGGCACATGTGCCTGTGTGCCCCAGATCCTCAGGATGGATAATGGAGGAGAAGGGATTGTGGTGTGACCTTGCCCCATGGAGGAGGTGTTTTCTCCCTTTCTCTCTGTCTCTCTCTAGTGAGCACACAGGCCCTCTGGCAAAGTTTTTAATAACAACACAAAAGAAAATGGGAGGCATTTTGTTCAAAAAGCAAAAGCAAAGGGTAAAGTCCTGTGGCCCAGTGGTAGAGAGAGCTGGATCCCACATGGCCGACCATGTGGTGCAAACTTGAGCCCCAGCAGCTCGAAAAACACACTGGATACCCGTGCATGCATGCCCCAGATCCCAACAGGAGGGAGGAAGGAGGGCTTGTGATGTGATCACACCACATTGGGGGCTGCTTTCTCCCTCTCCCTCACTCTGTCTGTCTGTCTCTCTCTGGAACATACACATGTCCTCTTGCAAATAAAAGTGGGAGCGAGGGGCAAACAAGTGTCATTAAAGTTACCAAAATATGAAGTGCATCTCTCCTTCACCAGCACGCAGAAGCCACTGTCCCATCAGACCTTGCTTGCAAAACATAAGCTCAAATATAAATTCATTAAGAATCAAGACAATGACCACAGAACATTAAACCAAGTGCAGATCCTTCTGAGCACAGGATGTCGTGTGACTATAAAGGTCCTGAACCCTTGAAGACAACCATGTCCCTGGGGATGGGAGGCAGAACCAGACTAACGAAGCTCACAATGTTAGAATGGGAAAATCAGGCCAGAGGTGTTCATCTTACCAAAACAAGTTCACAGAAAGGTTTGAAGGTAGAATGTTCCAGATGATGGGAAAGCCCAGGTGAGACCCTCAGCTATAGCCAAAATTCCTAACCTAAGCCATCCCAGAGCCTGAAATCCAAAATTGGATACTCAGTCTGAGAGCCTGTCATCTGAGAAGGAGGACTTCTAATTTCTAGCAGGAATAAGAGTCTCACAAAGGAAAAAAGCAGGACCAACTCAACGGTCAGAGGCTAGAGAAGGAGGGCCAGCTGGTGGCATGGTGGTTAAGGTGCTGTGTCCCACATGGCCAACTATGCATTTCGAGTCCCAGACCCGATGTCTTAAAAAGCATGCTGGACACGTGTGTGGCCAAAATCCAGGGAAGAGAATGGAGGAAAAGGGTTTGTGGTGTGGTCATCCACCCTGAGAGTGCTTTCTCACTTTCTCTCTCAGTCTCTCTCTCTCCAGCAAGTGCACACATCCTATAGCAAATTAAACAGAAAAAAATTAGAGGGTAAGTATCTGATGTCTCTAATCTTTCCAGGTACCTAAGAAACGGTTAAGAACTGACAAAATAGTAATAATCATAGATATTGGCTCAAAAGAGAAAAAAAAACCCTGCAAAAATCTAAATCAATAAGTATTTAACTAAATGTCTATAATACCTTATTAATTGTTGACTTTGGTATTCATAAAAATTTAATTACATGCAAAAAACAATCTGAAGCTTAGTTTTTTTCACTTCAATAAAATCCCTAAGTATGCACAATGATGGCCAAGAAATCATAGCCAATTATAAATTCACTAAGCTTACAGCTGAATAATCTCCAAAGCAAAATTATGAAGATCGTTCTGATTATGTTATGGGTGGAAAAACTATGTAATGTGAAACATGGGAGCATTTTAATATGTATGGGGAAGTATGAGATGAGACCTCAAAGAAGCAGTGGTTCTTTAGGTGCCTACAAAGATCCCCAGTGGACCCAAGGAACGGAGAAGGTGTGAGGATTCCAAGAAACTTTACTCCTCTCTGAGAAGGGGAGCAGAGACAAAACTGATCCCACGTGGGTTAGCTGAGGCCCATCAAGGACTGGTGTCAGGGAGAGGATAGGTGTGGGCAATACCTCCAGAGAAGGCGGGGTGATCTCCTGCCAGCCCCATCTCTCCCAGGGATGACACCAGCAAGCCAGGAACCACAGATGGGATGGTGGGGAGGGGAACCAACAGGAAAGGGGTGAAGAGCTGGCCTCTGAGTGCAGAGGGGAGGAAGAAGGAGCTAGTCCCTTATAGTCAAGGAGAAGTGGACTCAGGCTTCTACAGACCTCACCAAATTGTGGGGGGCAGGGTCCCCGGGGTCACTGCTGCACGAGGTTATCTGAGAAGCTCTGTGCAATGGACTGAAAAGTGGCCCCAAAAAGGAATGTGCAGATCCCAACCCCTGGTGCCTATGAATATGACCTTCTATTAACAAAGTCCTTCACACATGTAACTCAATTAAAGATCTCCAGATGACTGGGAATCATCAGACGGTCCTAAATCCAATGGCATGTGTACTTTGTTAAGAAGGAGAGGAAACAAGACACAGAAGAGAGGAGGAGAAGGCTACATGAAGACAGAAGCAGAGACTGCAATGACGCGACCACAGCCAAGGAACTCCTAGAACCACCAGAAGCTGCAGCATGACCATTGCCCTGAGGGTTGCTTTCTCATTTTCTCTGGCTCTCTCCATTTCCCACTTTCTCTGGCTTTCTCCATTGGGATGTGCATGAGCCCTATAACAAATTTTTTTTAAAAATCAGAGAAAAACTAGAGAAACTGGAAGAAACAAAAGATCCTGCCCTGAAACCTACAGAGAGATCCTGGCCCTCCTGACACGCTGGCTTTGGACTTCCAACTTTTAGCATTGTGGGAATATTCATTTCTATGGCTTTAAGCTGCCTAGTTGATGTATTTTATAATATTTTGATATATCAACCCTAGGAAACTCCAATATACCCTGACTCCTATCATCGCTGCAAGGAAGGTGAGCAAGTTCCCAAGCACCAAGAGCAGCCCTGAGCAAAACACTCAACAATACCCTCTCTGCCATCCCTCTGCCCTTGGGAAGAAGGCTGCACCCACACTTCTCGACATCCTTCAGGGCACTCCTTTTCCCTGAATAGTCCATCTATTTCCCTAAATGCTCTCACTTTCTCTTTGCCTCCAGGCCTTTCTTACTGGCCCAAGATTCCTGTTTTCTTGCCCCCCACCACCACTTCTTGCCCTGCCATGATAAATCACTGCAGAGAAACCTCATCCATTCTTCAATGCATCATTTTAAAATTTTTCCCCAAATCTTCTCTGGTGGCAAATAAGAAACAGTACAAACCTCTCATCTAAAGATCCTTCTTAGATGCCTACTCCTTATTCACAAAAATCGCCCTTTGGGACATCGGGGCATGAAGGGAATTATTTGTCACTTAAGCCACGTATACCCTCCACTGGAGGACCCGCTAGCATCCTGCCCAGGGCAGTAGCATCAACAGAAAGCAAGGAAGGGAGAAGCTCAAAGACCCATGGCAAGAAATCAGGATGTGGTAGGCTGAGCCCGGTTTTGCCTGTAACTAACCAGGTGACCTCGGGCCAGTCCCTTTCCCTCTCCACTACGGAGAGCTGACCCAGGTGACCTCTGAGGCCTCTCCTGAGAGCAAATGCTCTGATTCTCTGATCCAATTGCCTCTACCAAACAGTGGCAGGTCACAAATGAGAAGAGGGCCACGGTTAATCTGGAGCCATGGCTTTATCCAAATGTATGTAAGGAGTTCTTTAGCATCCTTCATTTTAAAAATGAAGAAAGGAAAAAGTCTCCCTCTGATACTAATGGGGGACAGTCTCAACCAGAGAGGTAGTCAGGGCTCCTGGGGCCATCTCCACTCTTGCGACTGTGGCCTGGTTTACACTGGGCTTGTCATGGGTTGATTGGTGCCTGGTCTCATTTTATAGAGATAATCAAGATAAGGTGAGGTCACTGGGGCAGGTCCTAATCCTATATGACTGGTATCCTTAGAAAGAGAGGCACTCTGGGGGACCAGCAGGTGGCGTGGTGGTTAAGGCTCTGGACACTCCCATGTGGCCCATCAGGGTTCGAGTCCTGAACCTGGTGGCTTGCTTTCCTCACTTCCTCTCTCTCTCACTCTCACCCTCTGTCTCTCTGGTCAAATTAAAAAATAAATGAATGAATAAATAAAATAAAATAAATAATTATTTTTTAAAAAAGAAAGAGAGGCATTCTGGACACAGAAACATGCGTGGAGAAAAGACAGGAAGAGACATGGAAGAAAACGACCATCTGTAAGCCATGGACAGGGGCATGGACAGATGGTTCCCGTACAGTCCTCAGATGGAACCAGTCCTGATCACACTTTGGTTTGGGACTTCAGGCCTCCAGAACCATAAGACATTTTTGTTGTTGAAGCCACCTAACCTGTGGGACTTTGTTAAGGCACCCTAGCAAACTAATACACTGCCGGAGGTCCCCAGAGCTGCCATAGAATTTAGTTCTTGAAGACCCTCCAAGGGCATCTGGTCCAAATCCCTCAGTTCACAGATGGAGGCAGAACCTGCCCTGGCATAGAGGCAGGAACCCAGATCTCCCGTCAGCCCCATTTCTCCCACATTTCACAGGTCTGTGAGCCCCTAATCACCCCAGGCTGTCAGATTAGAGGCAGAGCTTTGCAGCTCAACCATGAAGACAATTATTGTATGCAAGACTACAGGGAAACAGGTCAGAATACCAAAGCTAATAAAAACGTTTCAAGGGCTTTTCAGGCACACCCTCTAATGAACAACTGACATCCTGTCGAGACTTAACATAACATGAAAAAAAATGCATGAATACTATAGATTATTTTTACAGTTTTTAACATATTTTTATTTCACAACTATTTTTTTAAATTTGCTAGAGGGCATGTGCACCTACCAGAGAGAGATAGAGAGAGAAAACACCCCTCAATGGGGCATGGTCATGCCTCTCTCCTTTCTCCTCCATTTCTCCATCCTGTCAGGACTTTTGGTACATGCACACATGTGAATGGCTTGTAAAACCACAGGGTTGGCATGTGAGATCTAGTTCCCTTAATGACTAGACCATGGAGTCAGCTTCACGGCTACAACTATCTTTAAATAATATCTAATCAAGGAAACCAGCAGTTAGCGTAATGGCTATGTCGCTGGACTCCCACGTAGTCGACTGTGGTTCGCGTCCCAGACCCAGTGGCTTAGAACTCACGCCGGGCGCATGTGCGTGCGTGCCCAAGATCCCGGGAGGAGAATGGAGGAGAAGGGATTGTGGCGTGACCATCATATGTAATCTAGACATACAGATTCACAACAGCCTTTTCTTTAAACTTGTGACTGGCGAGACTTCATAGTCTTGCCACATACCCGGGAGACTCCAGTGGGGGCTTGCAATAAACATAATATAGTCAGAAGGCCAGAGACTTACAAGGCACTCAAAAAATCGTTTGTCTAATTAAATTGAATGATGGAGCCCTATAAATTGCTCTGTGCCCTCTGCTCTCACTAATAGAGTTAACCTATCAATATGATTTCCCAGAAACTTCCTTAATAAAACTATTCAAACTCTAAGAGAAAAAAAGATAGTGAGCTTCTCAATACTCCAAAAAGGGGGTAGTTAAATAAGTTACAGAACATAAATGCAGTGGACTTTCATGCAGTTAGCCAAATGATAAATGCTGTGGCCTTATAGGAAATATTTGTATCAGGCTGTCTGAAAAAAAAAAGATATATAAAATTAGATGCTATTTGTTACTACAATGATTAAAAACTATGCAAGTAACAGCAGACTAGAAAGGGATTTATACCAATGAAAATAGTTGGGGCATTGAGTGATAAGAATGTAGGTTCCCTTCCCCTCCTATAATGTTATATTCTTGTAATACTTTAAGTGCATTTTAATAAGGTATAAAAAAGTTGAATGGTGAGAATAAGACTCATTGAGTTTTAACAATAAGATCTAAAGTCAGCAGCAAAATCCAATCAAGATACAAAATGTCCTCTCAACATAGACTGTCAGTCACTAAACAGACTCTCTGCGTGTGTATACACACCCACCTGGATGGGTAAAACACCAGCTCTTTGGAAAGCCAGGCTCCCCTGAAAATTGACACAACATGTTTTAATCAATCATTTCCTGAAGATTTTCTTCACCTCATTAGCTCTTCAACAGGACAGCTGCAGAATGGGTTTGAGAACCCAAGGCCTAAGGAAGGAGCTTCCTCCATTCCTCCCTCCCTCCCTCCCATGTGAACAGGTTTCTCCCCAGATTCCTGGGACCCACCAGTCACCCCCAGGTCAGCCCCTCACACTGAAGCTCCTGTCTCTTCCCTTCCAGTTTCTGCAGGCAGATGGCTGGTGAGACCTTTGCCCAGACAGAACATCTGAGCCCCAAGGCACCTGCAGAAGCAAGGACTCCCACCACCTTCCAGAGACTCTGTTCCTCAGCCACCCCAAATGCTCCCTAGATAGTCCCAGGAAACTTGGGGCCAAGTGTCTAAGCCTAAATCTCCTTTTCTCCTCCTTTCTGACCCAAGGAAGTACAAAGAGTGGAGCTTTATATAGAGTCCTAGACACATACCCAAGGCTGCCATAGGGATGACCTGGCAGTTGGACTTCAGAATGTTGTCTCCCCAGTTTCCCATTTCTGAGGTCGAGGGGGCTATATTGAATTTTCCCAGAACCTTCCATAGCCATGAGGGGTAAGTATTCTCCAGTGTACTTTAATACTCAAGTCCATTGAGTATTAATTCTCACAAGCATTGGTTACCCAGCATGTAAGTGGCTCGGTGCTATCCATAAGCCACTATTATTTTCTATCTCACCCCCCAAAAACATAGCTTGAAAGAGTCCTGTCAAGAAAATTATGTTAGCTAGGAAGGAATTATTTTCCTCATTTTTTATTCATCAAAAACACACTGTTGTAGCCACCAAACAGCGCTTTAGATCCGCATGAAATACCAGGGCTGCAGAACTGAAAAACTGTCACTCAAATGCAAAGCAAAGACAATTGAGTTTTATCTGCCTCACTCAGCTTTTGGAAAAATTAATAATTGATAAATGTGATACTAGATAGCCCTTTTAAGCTCAGGAACCCCAGGCTGGAAATCATTGCTGTGTGTTGGGGGCGGGGGGATAAATGAAACACACAGGCTGGGCCGCAGCTTCCAGGAACAAGGAAGACAGTGTATCTCTACCAGGTAGCTCCCCCCTCTTGTCCATTGCTGCTCAGACATGTATGCCAATTAGGTTGTTCAGCCCGAGAGGGAATTACAGTGAATGAATGTTATCCCCAGGGTGAGTAGAGAAGACACTTAATAAGTATTTGTCAAATAAATGAACGGTGACCCACATTTTTTAAGACAATTAATTTTTACAGTGCACACTCCCAGGCAAGACATCTAGCACATGTTCTCACAACAACCCCTAAGCTCAAAATTAATCAAAGAAGAAAGTGCAGCTGCTATTCCAGAAGGCTATTGAAACTTTGGGTGATTAGGCTGGCCTGGGGCTTCCAGGGAGCACCCCTTAAGGTGACTTCTTTCCCCTTAAGTGATTATTTGTTCTCTTTTCTTGAAGAGGCTTTCTATCTTTGAACCCTTGTTGGGCCAGAATGCTGTTACCACTCTGTTGGAAAGCAGTGCCATACCAATTAAATGCCAGAAGTCCTGGAACAGAGATCATTAAGGGGAGATAGTTAGGCAGGATCCTCATAGGACATAAAGAGTGTGGGTAGACAGAGAGGAAAGGACGGCATTCTGGAAAGGATAATCAGTTTCAACAAAGGCACAGATGCATAAATGAATAACAGTGAGTGTTGGCCAACTATATGGAAATTAGTCAAGCCATAGTAGAGTGGAGAAGTCAATGACTTGCCTGCTGATTCTACTCGAGTTCACCTGCAAATTCACATCAGCACAGACCCTACAGTCCATTCAGTATTATGACCTTTAATGATAAAAAATCTTAGAACTTTTGAATGTCAGGCCAGAAGGTGGCATGATGGTCAAGGCACTGGACTCCCACATGGCTCACTACAGTTTGAGAACCAGACCTGGTAGCTCACTCTCTTGCTTTTCTCTCTCTCTTTCCAAAATTGAAAGAAATAATAATAATGAATAAAATTTAAAAAGTTATTTGTGTCTATTTCTCATCTCCTGAGAATATAAACTACTTAAGTGTTGGAAACATCTCCCATTTTTTTCTTCCCACCACAAATGTATTTTCTTTCGGTCAAGAAATACTAAAAGTTGTAGAGTGGGGATGTGGCCTGCTCAAAGGGGAGTTGAGGAAGAATCCAGACACCCTGGGTGTCAGGATACAAGAAAGAAAAGACTGGTGTTGAGGGACCTTTTGGTAGAGAATACAAATTACAGATGGAGGAGGAGAAACAGTCCTTTCTGGTAACAGAAAATGTGCCTTAATGTAGGCAGTAGAGTTCACAACATCAGACCTGTTCCTTTTCTAAGAATAGGAGTGAAACTTTAAAGAACTAAGTAAATCAAATCCCCTCCTTGAGTCCCTATGTCACTAGGACTCAGAGCCTTCCTCACTTAAGGAATCTCAAAAGGTCTAACCTTACCTTTGCCCTTAGGAAACTTGGAGCTTGACAGGATGACCACCTACTCTGGTTTATGCAGGATAGGGGATTTTCTGTGATGCGGGACTTTCTACACCATCACACAAGTGGAGGAAGCTGACCCTTCATGCACAAAATTCACAAAGGGTCTTCCCATCATCCATATTTAAATGAATGGTGGAGAGCCTGCCTGTAGCATAGTAGTTAAGAGAGTCAGATCCCACATGGCCGATCATGGTTTGAATATCAGCCTTGATGGCTTGAAAAACATGCTGGGTACGTGTGTGCACATGCCCCAAATCCCAACAGTGTGGAGAAATGGAAGAGAAGGGAAATGGAAGAGAAGCCTGACCACACCCCTACTGGGATGTTTTCTCTCCCCTCTCCCTCTCTCTCTGATGAGCATACACACCCTCTGGCAATAAAAATTACAATTAAAATTAGATAGAGAGGTAAGTAGGTAGAGAGATAGAAAGAGGGGAAGTCATAACCACATCCTTTCCTTAGGAACACCAAAGGTCAGGCCAGCGCCACGCTGTTCAAGGTGTGGTCTGTGCACCTGCAGCATAGGCACTGCCCAGAAACCTGTCAGAGAGGCACAACCTTGGGCCCCACCTGACCTGATAAGTTAGCACTCAAATTTTAACCAGATCCCCAGAAAATTCATGTGCACAGTTAAGATTGAAGAGCACAGGGTTATTCCACGAAATATTCCAGTCTTTAAGTAGACTGCGAGTCTGCACGTGTGCTGTTTCTTACATTGTGTCAGTGTCAGAGGAAACCATCCTAGAGTGATGGCATATACATTGCAGCTTGCAAGAAGGCTGCCGTGGACACTGCAAAGTGTTTCATGTCCTCTCTCCACGCTCTTCTGCTGATATCAAGAAGAGACTGCAATAGTCTAGGACATCTCAGTAGCTGCTTTGCTTATTAAGTCAAGATTTCTCACCAGCGGCATTGTTGATGTTCTGGTTCGTTCTTTGTGGTGTGGGCCTATCCTATGCATCCCCGGTCTCCACCCACAGATGCACACTTCCGTCATGATGTCCGGGAATATCTCTAGACATTGCTCACTGTCTTGGACTGGCACAGTGGCCTCCAGTTAAGAACGGTTGGTTCTGACAAAGAAGAGACACTCTCAGGAAAATAAGAGCCAAAAGGAGACAAAAGCTTCTGCTTGCCAGAGAGTTGGTTCAAGTCTGGAAAACTGGGCCAGGCTCATCCCTGCAGGCTCCTGAGCAAAGCAGCTGGGTGATCCAAAGGCCCAGCCCTGTCCAGGAGAAGCTTTCTGTCAATGACACTAATGAAGACAAGCAGCCCCCAGCTGCCATGGGTTCATGCCGTCTGTCCCTCCACTCCCAGCTGTTCTTTATTATTTACCCATGGAGTGCCAGGAAGGCTTTTGCCCTTTTATTAGTGTGCATGTTGATGATGTTGGAGGCTTTCTAACAGCAGTGTTAAAAAAAAAGGACTGGGTAGTTTATGTTCGAACCACCAGAGTAAACCATCTGGCTCAGGCCTCGCCGTGGCAACAGAAGGCAGAGGCCATTCCACAGGGGCACTGACAGCTCCCTTCCCTGCTGTGGGCAGCTGCTGTTTGCTGTCTGAACAGCCCTGCAGTGGGGATTGCAAGGAAGCTCCCACCTCTGCCTCTAGGCTAGTCTGGGCCTCATCCGCCCTCAAGGCATACAGAGAGGGTTAACTACCCTATTTGTTCAGTTCTAGGATATACTTTCTCCTCCCTCCCTCTACCAAGAATTGAGCATTTCCAAATCTGGATTCACTTCGCAATAATATTACAATTGCTATCAGCCAGCAGTAAGCGGGGAAGCAGCCATCACAGCCTGCCCATGCTCCAATGTTAAAAGCACTGCCATGAAACTCTAAATACACACTGGAAGGTTTGGAAGGAGCTCCAGGAGAAGCAGAAGGGAGATTGTCTTGCCTCTAGGAGATTGGTGGTCATGGAGAATGGGCAAGGAGGTGAGGGGTCAGCCGTCTTTGGGAACATTCCTGAAGGAAGCAGAGAAGACCAGGCCTACATCGGAGTCATTCAAAGTGAGGTCCCTGGGCCAGCAACCTGGACAACACTTGGTCCTTGCAAGAAATGAATATTCTCAGGCCCCACCCAGATCTACTGAAGCAGAATCTCTGGAGGTAGAGATTCTGGAGGTCCTGAAGGGTATTTCAAGCCCTTCAGGACCTTCTGATGCATTTTCAAACTGAGATGAGCTGCTCTACATATTTGGCTTAAATTTATAAACTCAGCTGAAATCAAGAGATTAACACCAGGGCCAGGAGATGGTGTGGTGGTTGGGGACTGGACTCCCACATGGCCGACCATGGTTCAAGTCCTAGACCTAATGGTTTACTTTCTCGCATTCCTTCTCTCTCTCTCTCTCTCTCTCTCGCTCTCTTTCTCTTTGGTGAGCACATGTGTCCTACAGTAATTTTTTTTAATGATAATAATTAACAAAATTAAATAAATAATTCTTTCTAAAAAGAGATTAGTGTTGGGACCAGCAGTTAGAGTAACGGCTACGTCGCTGACTCCCATGTAGTCAACCGCAGTTTGAGTCCTGGACCCCGTGGCTTTGACTTACACATGTGCGTGCGTGCCCAAGATCCCGAGAGGAGAATGGAGGAGAAGGGATTGAGGCGTGGCCATCCCCACCCCGGGGGGTGATTTCTCGCTTTCTGTCTCTCTGTCTCTCTCTGTCTTTCTGGCGAGCACACATGCCCTATAGCAAAAACCTCTCCCAAAAAAGAAAAAAAAAAAAAAAGGAGATTAGTGTCAACAGCTTTAGTTCTTCCAAGGAATCTTTTAAGAAATACATCACTGATACTCTGGACACTGATACTCTACTGTATGGGTGGGGGGGACAACTACCTAGACTATGCTGACTTGAAAAGTGAGAAATATTAGACTCAAACGTGAGTCCTCTCGCAATTCCTTCCTGTGAATGCATCATAGATATGTACATGTATTGTTTCCTTTATGCATATGCACAGTGTGTAATAAAGCTAAGACTAAGTTCTTTTAAGAAGGAAAATTTAATTTTTCTGAGTAGAAGCAAGTATAGTAGTTGGAGGCTGTGTGTTTTTCTTTTTCTTCCTTGATGGTTCCCAACATAATAGCTCATCCCTGAGTTGGTGAAGTCTTAGATTCAGTGAAATGTGTGATCCTGCTATCTGACTTTGATGGGTCTAACCTAAATCTTCTGTGCATTTAAAGCTTTTCCTCAGCAAGACTAGTCCCCATCTTCCACACGATCTTCTTCTTTTAAAGAATTATTTTATTTAACTTTATTTATTTATTTTATTTTGATCAGAGAGGGACAGAGAAAGAGAAAGAGAATGAGAAAGCAAGCCGCCAGGTCTGGGATGCAAGCAATAGTCAGCCATGTGGGAGTCCAGCGCCCTGAACCACCGCACCACCTGCCGACCCCCTTCCTCACGAGCTTGTGTTCTATGCTCAGGATGATTACCCGGCCTTTTGCCAGCTGTATTTTGCCCCACGAGACTCTTCTGAACCTCACTGCATTAGTCCCATTTTTAATTCACTCACCATCTTCGTGGTTTCCCTCTGAATCCTCTCCAACTGACTGGTGCTCCCCTCTAATTACAGCGTGTCTAGAATGAAGTATGGGGCAGGCTGCCAGGCTGAGTTGGACATCTGGCCCACCGCTATGCCCTACTGGAAGAGGACGGCTCCAACCCCTGAAAGCAAACCAAGTGAGGCTCTCTGGGAGGATCTGTGAGTCAGCAACAAACCCTCTGCAAGTATCCAGGACTCCAAAGTTCTCAAGTGAGTCGCGGAAGTAGAGAGGACAGCAAGACAACAGGATAAGCAACCCTAGATGACATCTAAGCTGGTGGCCATTAGTCCTTTGACCTATCGACCACATTTCTCTCCTTAATAAGTGTCTTTCTCTCGCTCATGAAAGTGTCTTCTCTCTCTCTCTCTTTCTCATAAAATAAATAAACTCCTAAAAATTACAGTTAATATATTTGGTCTATCTACCTTAGCCTAGCCTACTCAAATGTCCTCAACCTGACATGAGCCTGTAGTTGGGCAAGATCATCTAAAAGCCTAGTTTATAAGAAAGTTACTATAAGGAATTTTGAATAAAAACTCAAAGTATAGATTCTGCTGGGTGCGAATCATTTTCACACCCATAAAGCTGTGAACTTGTCCAGTCAGACCATTGCAAATCGGGACCATCTGGATCTGTATACATACACACATACACATATGTGTATTCATAAACCCTTGTTTATAGATACAGACCCACAAATGTATGTGCATATGCATACAGAGCGTTTCAAAATATGTGTATCTATATATTTACTTATATAAATATAAGTATATTTATATGATACATAATTATGTTGCATACATAATTATTAAATTGTTTAAAGAATTATTTGTTTAATTTTATTTATTCATTCATTTATTTTAATTCAACCAGAAAGAGACACACAGAGAGAGAGAGAGAGAGAGAGTGAGAGAGAGAGGGAAAATGAGAAAGCAAGCCACCAGGTCTGGGACTCAAACTGTGGCCAGTCATATGGAAGTGTCCAGTGCCCTAGCCACCAAGCCACCTGTTGGTCTCCATAATTATTCAATTTTATTGTTACATTTTATAATGTTTATCTTACTCTGGAACTTGTTTTTTTTTCCCTTAATGATATATCACAGGCACCTCAAGCCAGAACATGCCACTCTACGTTTCCTTCTTTTTTCCTTTTTAATTTGCCAGAGGATGCATGCACTGACCATAGAGAGACAGAGAGACAGAGAAAGAGGCAGAGAAAGAAAGCATCTCCCCATGGGGAATGGCCTGCTGCAATCTCTTCTCTTCCATTTCTCCTTCCTGTTGGGATTTGGGGCACACACACGTTACCGAACTCAAATCAAGGTCACTCCGCCCAAACACTACAAACCAAACACATGGTGTGCCGAAAAGGACAGTTTTACTGCAGTGCGCAAAGCAAGGAGAGTGGGCAGTTAGTGCTGAAAAGGCCCGGTCTTCCCAAGGAGTTTCCCACGGGTAATTTTAAGGGCAAAATGAAGGGGCATGGGGCCCCAGGCACGTGATCAGTCAATGATTAGTTCAAGAGGAAATGACCATCTCATGAGCCTTCTTGATTTGGCTGGGCCTTCGATAATCAAATCTCTCTTCAGTTTTCTGGTGCCCTTCAACCTGGGGTCTGTGTGCTCATGCCCTTCAGTTTCTATCCTACAAAATGGCTAACTTGGCTGCCTGGGTTCACAGCCAGTTCTCAGCAACAGGGCTAAAGGAACCAAAAAGGTGGGGATCATTTGGGGCACACACACGTTACCGAACTCAAATCAAGGTCACTCCGCCCAAACACTACAAACCAAACACATGGTGTGCCGAAAAGGACAGTTTTACTGCAGTGCGCAAAGCAAGGAGAGTGGGCAGTTAGTGCTGAAAAGGCCCGGTCTTCCCAAGGAGTTTCCCACGGGTAATTTTAAGGGCAAAATGAAGGGGCATGGGGCCCCAGGCACGTGATCAGTCAATGATTAGTTCAAGAGGAAATGACCATCTCATGAGCCTTCTTGATTTGGCTGGGCCTTCGATAATCAAATCTCTCTTCAGTTTTCTGGTGCCCTTCAACCTGGGGTCTGTGTGCTCATGCCCTTCAGTTTCTATCCTACAAAATGGCTAACTTGGCTGCCTGGGTTCACAGCCAGTTCTCAGCAACAGGGCTAAAGGAACCAAAAAGGTGGGGATCATGGGTAAACACGGGATCCACCAGGGTGACTCCCTCTGGAAAAGGGTGAAGAAAATTAGAATCCGCCAGCACGCCAGTGACACTTGCTCCTTCTGTTGCAAAACCAAGGTGAAGAGACCAGCTCCGGGACCTGGTGCTGTGGCACCTGCATGAAAACAGTAGCTGGTGGAGCTTGGACCCACACCGTCAGCTGTCAGCCAACTCCACCATCAGGAGACTAAAGGAATGGAATGTCCAGGAACATTTGGGATATCACCAGCCTACAATAAATTGTTTAAATTATATACGAAGCCAAAGAAACAAACAAAAAACCAGAAAAACTTTATCTTTCCTTTAAATGGGAGTTTTACAATTCTTATTGCCCTGATTCATGGCCACCATTGCCTAAATACCATAATCAAGTCTTACACTGGGTCATTAAAATGTAAATGAACCTTGTATTCCAAGCCCCTTAGAAAGAGTTTTTATTTTTCGTTCAACTCTTCTTAATTTTCAATTTGATAAATTTTTATTTTTTCCTGCAACAACAGGGGAAACCGAGGTTCAGCCCTTTTAAGGAGGTCCCCACTCAGCTTCATATACATATGTGTTCAGGGTGTTTCTTAAGCCTCCAAGTCCTGGGCTTGAACCATGGAGTAAGCTATGTGGGAACCAGCTGCTTTAACTACCAGGCCATGGAGCTAGCCCTAATTCTTCTTTCTTTCTGACACTTGGTGGTTTCTATTTTGGTTCTGCCCTATATTTGAATTGACTAGTCCCCTTCTAAAGAAATTTTACCATGTTTCTAACCTTTTGCTAGTATAGACTAGCTCTAATGACTATTCTAAAGCATCACCTATCTTTAAATACTGATAACGACATTTCTACAGGATCCATTCCTAGTGATGTAAGTTAGGGCATAGGGGACATACATATTTCATATTGATAGATACTGCCAAATTATATTCCTGTGTGGACAGAAGTCTGACTACTTTTCCTATTTTTCCAAAATCTTTTCAAAAGGGGACTGGGGAAGTCATGCCCACAAATATTAACAGACCATTTACTTTCTATTAACAGGATTCTTCCTACCTCCTGTCCCTGGCATAGTATCTTTGAGATGCATATTTCAACCAATTAGTGTATTCTTTTGCTTATCCCTTCCCAAGACACAGAACTTTCCTTTTCCTGGAGATGTAGATCAAGCCTTTCTTTAACTGAGACAGGGATCTTCTCTTTCCAATCACCACCGACCTAAGAATTTGTGGAACCCACCTATAACCTACAAGCCCCCACTTCTACATGTCCCGCCTTTTTGGACCAGACCAATGGGAAATCTTTTAATTAAATGTTGTCTGTCAATCTCAAAAGCAAATAAAAGGAACCTCTGTACATGATCACCCCGAGAAAAGGCATGTATGCCTCTTCTCCGGCCTAGGTCACACAGTTGGCTTGGAAATAAACTGCATTAATTATTAATTATTAATTTTACAGTTGGTTATATTTTTTACCATCGACACCTGAAAGATTTTTCCCAATTTCACTTCCATGGCTACTGGGAATTCTGGTTTTTTCTAAATCCAACAGATGGTAAATGGCACCTCACTGGTATCCTTGCAGTGTTCAAGGCCCTCCTATGTGCTGTGAACTGGCTATATCTTCAGAGAGGCCATTGAGCATATGCGCCCTGGTTCTTGTGGCCAAGATTCTAGCCCTGCTTTGGCCTTTTATTCACTGGTGCCTCTGTGTCATCATCTATAAAAATGGGCAAACCAGAGAGCTGATGTGATGCAACAATGGTAGGGAGAGAGCACAGAACCCAGACCTTTGGCCTCACTCTAAATGTAAACTAGCCCTCACGATTCTAAATTCTCCATGCAAGCCACTTCCTCCTCTCAGCTCTCCCAACCACCAAGTTCACTCCTGGTTCCTCCACAACTCTTCACCTTCTCCCTCTGATTGCCAGTGTCTTCTCACCTTCCTTCTTACTCCTGGATCCTCCTGGCCACAAGTCTATTTCCTTACCCTGGCAATTCATCTTATGAGCAGTTACCATTTTTTTTCTTTTTGACCCACATCTAACTGGAATGTTGTCCCTGTGGGTAGCTCTCAAACCCATGCAGCTTGCCCAAGCAGCATGGTGAATGCCTCGTTAAGATCCTACTGTGCCCACATTCACAGCACTCATCACATCCACCTGCCAACTGAGTCGATGAACAAAACGAATGAGGCCGCTGCAATGTAGCTCAAGTCTTTCCCCCTCAGTGAACACGAACCATCTACTGTGAAATCTACCCTAGGAACATGCC
The DNA here is from genome assembly GCF_000334495.1 of Tupaia belangeri chinensis. Taxonomy (NCBI): domain Eukaryota; kingdom Metazoa; phylum Chordata; class Mammalia; order Scandentia; family Tupaiidae; genus Tupaia; species Tupaia belangeri. The sequence continues at coordinate 8,862,101 of NW_006159630.1, read as the reverse complement.
CAGGACTGGCAGTAAATTAATAAGCTTTAATTTGAAGAGTCTTCCATCTTTACTATTTGGGAAATACAAAGGCAAACTGCCCTAATCTTTTGTTGCAATTTCCCTTCCTTATGTTCTTCCAAAATTCAGCTCAGAAAATCCACAATTCCATCTACCAGTATCTCAGCATCTACTCATCTGGGACAGGAGCACGGTTGTTCAGTAACGCCAGCCAGAAATTGGGGATTTCTGGAGATGACTTAATCTCCATCTTCTGGCCCCCACAGTTTAGCCTGCATTTCAATAAACAAAGATCTGCAATGAGATTTGTACCTGCTGCCATCCAGCTGCTAATCCCTATACCCAAATATATAGCTGAAAAGCCAAGGTAACACAATTAGCTACATGCAACCAGGAGATCAGGCTCCACGGGCCAGCGGAGGAGGTCGACATTGGCATTGAGCAAGACCAAAGCTGCTTTATGATGATTTTTCAGCTGGGTACACTGACCTTTCATTCCATGTTTATTTGGAAATGACCTTTAAGCAGCAATCAGCAAAAATGAAATGCTTCAAAGAAATAAATTAGATAATGCAGATGTTCCCCGGTGGTAAGTTACATCCAAGGAATAGGACAGAAAATAAAAGCAATTCTGCCCTGAGACACCATGGGTTAGTCTGTCCATTAGACTCCTTAGTGAATAGGAGACTCTTGCAATCTCTCCCAATTGGACAATAGACAACCTGAAGCCAGGGTGACCTGGGCAGAAAACACAATTATTTCCAGAATTGAACTCAAACTACCTGTTGATATTTCATTTGATTCTACTTGGGGCAGAGGTACCACGTGAACTGGATACTCTACAAGCGATTTAGCATCTCGGAGGAAAAATTCTCCAAGGTCAGGGCCAGTTCTGCACATTCTTCCTAGCCCCATTCCAGTGGAAGACATCACTCACTTACCTTCACTGACTCATTACTGACCACAACACCAAAGTCAACATCAGGGAGACAACTGAGTTTGTTGGGCCCATGGGAGGCACGACCCTCACCCCATAACCATTTGCTTCTTCTTAGGTCTTCTACTCTACATGTTCCATTCTTCTCTCCCTCTCCCATTCCTCTTTTCTGCTTTATTTAGTTCTACCAATGACAGCACTCCCAGATAGTAGCAAATGGTGATCCTTGGAGTATAACAAATCGCTTGCTGTGAAACACAATGCATCTGAAGAGAGAAGCTCAGAACCAAGGACTTTGGCTTCTTCTGCCACTGGTAGTGAATCCTAGGAGCTCTTGAACCCCAGTCCCAGAACCACTACCTTATCCCTGTCCTGAGGATCCACTGGAAAAAAATTCACTATGGAAGATCCACTGATAGAGGAGTGTGCCTTCCTTCTGGAAAAGAGGTTTCCAGAACCTCCTCTGGTCACCTCCACTGGCCTAGAACACCTATCTCTGCTCTCAAAGCAAAGGTAGCCTCACAAAAGGCCTTCCATGGGGCTCATGTGAGGTCACAGCCCAACTCCTGCTCTCAAGGATAGCCAGAACCTGGTCTTGCTCCCTTTGGAACAGCAGAAGGAAGACAAAGCTTCAGGAGACAAGTGCTAGGGACCCATGAAGACACTGCTGGAAGCCAGGCAGCCTGAGCAGGTGGGGGCTCCTGGGACAACTAGATGATTCTTATTTTTAAGTGAAGGTGGTTTACATGAGTCAGAGACAGACTTTTCAAGATGCAGAACATAACTGAGAGAGTACCTGGCTCCCTAAATCCAGGCCCAGCCATGCTGAGAAAGAAATGGAAATGAAACAACCACACATGCGGGGGCACTAAGACTACCTGGAAGTCCTGGCCCCACTTCAGGTTCTGAATCTCACCAACTCACTACAACAAGTCACACCCCCCTTTGCTTACTATATGAATAGATCACTCGGGATCTCTCAGCTACAAAAGTCTGCAATACCTAACAAAATTGCAAACAGGGGGCTCAAAGAGATCTTCATACATAAATGCTCATAGCAGCATTATTCACAATGGTCAAAAGGGAGAAGCAACCCAAATGTCCATCATCCCATGAAAAGATAAACACAATGGGGTACATCTATACAATGAAATATTACTCACCCACAAAAAGGGATGATGCACATATATACGACCACATTGATGCACCTCAAAACATTCTGCTCAAGTGGACCAATAGGTGGTATAGTGGTTAAGGTACTGGACTCCCACATGGTCAACTATGGTTCTAGTCCCGGAACTGGCAGCTTGAAACTCAAGCCAGGCACATGTGGGTGCGTGCCCAAAATCTCAAGTGGAGAATGGAGGAGAAGGGATTGCAGCATGACCATCCCCCTTGGGGTGGGATTTCTCACTTTCTCTCTCTGTTTCTCTGGCGAGCACTTGCACCCTATAGCAAAAATTTCTCTTAAAAAAAAAAAATGATGCTCTGTGAACTAAGACACACAAAATGTGGCATGCTATCTGATTCCATTAACTTGAAATAGCCAGAATAACTAACTCCCTAGAAAGAGAGAGCAGATTGTTGACTGTCAGGGGCTGCGAGAGGAAGAAAGGGGAAGTGACTGCATAATAGATGTGAGGTTTTATTTTGGAGCAATGAAAAAAATTTGGAACTAGGTAGAAGTGTGACTGCACAACACTGTGGATAATCTAAATGTCACCGAATTGGTTCCTTCAAATGTTCATTGTATGTCGTGTGAATTTCACCTCAATTTCTTAAGAAGTCTGATCAGTAGACTTATTGTAGTTAAGCTCCAGCTGTGGCTTTCGGCAGATGCGGGAGGCCACTCTCTGTTTCTATCCTAGAATTTCTGATGCCACTTTCTTTTAAACCCCCAAACAAAGCTAAATTAAACTCTTTGATTTCTGTGGTGGAATAATATGTCTACTTATTTATTAACTGTCTGCCAAAAGCGACTGCAACTCCAAGAGGGCAAGGATTTGTCTGGTCCAATGAAATACCCGACTGCCTAGCCATGGGAACACACGCAATAAATGCTTTTGAATGAATGAATGAACGGAACTATATTGATTATCCTATCTATACTTTGTTCTTTTTTAAACAAAAGATATAAATGTGTTGGTGGTAATATAAAATAGTATAGCTTCTATGGAAAACAGGATGGAATTTTCTCAAAAAAATTAAAATAGGATTAACATATGATCCAACAATCCCACTTCCATTCCAAAGGAAATGAAAACAGGATCTTGAAGAGATATTTTTACACCCTTGTTCAATGAAGAATTATTCACAGTAACCAAGTGATGTAAGAGCCTTAAATGTCCATCCGTAGATAAATATTGGGTCACTGGGAAAGTCATGATGCACTTTTGCATAGAAAAATAGATTTCTCTGACGACCTAACAGGTAAACAAATGTGTACATGAGGGAACTTCAAAAAGCTGGTGAGAAAAAATGAACTGAAAGTATGAGTTTATTTTAGTGTAAAAAAAAAATTTGAAACCCATGCATAGTTTTTTCATAATAAGCATTTTCCATCAACCTTCTGAAGAGCTCTTATGTACCGACAAAGGAATACTATTCAGCCTTAAAAAGGAAGGAAATCCTGTCACATGTTAAAACATGGATGAACCTTGAGGACACTGTGCAAAGTGAAATCCTGCATGATTCACTCATATGAGGCATCTAAAGAAGTCAAAGTTAGAGAAACAGAAAGTAGAATAGTAGTTGGTAGGAGCTCGGGGGAGAAGGGGAAAAGGAGAGTTGTTTAATGAATACAGAATTTCAGCTTCACAAGTTGGAAAGTTCTAGAGAGGTGCTGCACACAGCGTGCACACAGTTCACTTGTAAGTGGCTGAGATGGCAGATTGTATGTTAAGCATTGTTAGCACACTCTTCCAAAGCTAGGGATAAATGTATAGATGAATGTGCAATTATACATCTTTATTTTTTTCCATAAAGGGGTCTGTAAGAGGACAGCTGCCTGGTTTGGAATGGGGCTGTCCTGGTGGGTGAGGCTTTGGGAAGCAATGCCCTGGAGAGTGCCTGAGCTCGGTCTCCTGCCTCCAGGAAGCCATCAACCCAGATTAGAAAGTGTGATATGGCTGGATAGAGTTGCTGGGGGACCATCCAAACAGGCTTATGAAACCAGAGTCATTAACAAGGGAAGTCAGCTAAACTGCTCTTTGCCAAGAACTGGTCTGTGCAAAACTCATGATCAGTTTATAAAGTGGGTCTCTCCCAGAAGGCTGTGGGCCCCTGGAGGGACAAACAGGAGCCACAAGGGCATGCTAACCAGCACTGCTGGAAGCTTTCAAAGGAAGGGCAGAAACAGCAGTGAGCGGGGGCCCTCAGAAAACTTCAGGGTGAGGGTTGGCATACTACAGTTCACAGGTCAAATCTGGTCACCACCTGATTTCACAAATAAAGTTTTCTTCTAACACAGCCACCGTCACTCGTAGGCGTGCATCTGTAGCTGCCTTTGTTACAATGGGAGAGTCGAATAGTTATGATGTGACTTTATGGCCCACAATGCCTAAGATAACTACTCTCTGGCCATTTACAGAAAAGTTTGCTCTAGAGAAAGAAAACAGTGCCCTACTGTCGGGGAGAGGGAGGCACATAATGCGTGAGCTAAGTCCCCCGTTCCCTTTTGTTTGTTCCTGCTGCTCTGTACCCCAGTGCTGCCAACTCCCAGCTGTATATAAAGTGGCACAGAAAATCCCCAGCTGCAGATAATGCACGAGCATTTGTGATTGGTTTTAGACGCTAATAGGAGTCATCCATCTCCCTCTACCTCCCCAGCAGATGCACCTTTCTAGTCAAGCGTGACTTGGGCTGCTGTTGAGAGGCACCCACACTCTCAGACCACCTCCCCATTCCCACCGACCGCAAGGCAGGGTGGCATCACTGACATACACGCTACCTAAAGGGGCCGAATTCGTTAGGAATAAGCTGCATTGCCCTGGGAGAAGGCACCAGGCCCTGCCAGAGTTGAAATGCAAATACAGAACAGGGATTGTCTCTAGAATGATGCTCTTAAACGCCCTTAATTTAAAAGACCCCTTCAAAAAGGGGACAAAAAATGATGGATGTTCTCCCTCTCCCCAAAATGCAAATGTATATATATATATATCTGAGGGACAGCCAGGTGGACAGACAGACACTTCACCAACAACAAAGGCTTGAATTTTTCTTCTTATTCAGCCCAGCAAACTTTTCTTCAAATAAGATCTCACAGAGAGACCTAATATTTGAAATATCATATATGTGTGTGTAATATCATATGCATGAAGTATCATATATATTTTATATATTATACATTTTAATGTATAACATATGCAAATTTTTTATTTGTTTATTTCATTCATGAGTAAGAGAGACAGCAACCCAACAGTCGGACACTGATCTGCTCAGCCTGAGCCCGCGCCAGGTCACAGATGCACACGTGCCCAGCATGCTCAGCACATGCATGCTCAGTGCACTCAGGAAGGAGATCTCCTCATGCAAATCCCGAACCTTCCTACGTGGGTCATCCTCACAGCAACGCCTTTTACTGCTGCATCACCGTCCGGTCCTCATGTTTAAGGCATCTAAAGCAAGACCATCTCTCTCTTTCACCACCCTGGCACCTCCTGGGGTCACTGCTTGCACAGCCATGTGAGCTACTGATGGCACTGGGCCCAGAGGTTCGGATAGGCGAGGACTCTGCAGGCTCCCCTCCAGTGCCCAAGGAGAGGCTGCAGAGGGGCTGAAGCTTACGCTCCATCCCAAGGCTGGAAAGATGGGAGGGGTCTCCCCCCCAGGAGATCCCAAGACACTGTAGCTACTGAACATGGAAGAACTACTTCTTATGGACTGTTGGTCTCGGCGGTGCTGAAGTATCTAAAAAGGACTCAGAGAAAGTTCACTGAAATGTTTCCTATTGCATATATGAACAACTCCCTGCATTCTTGTTTCTGACTTGAGAACTCCCTCCTCTCACTAACATCAATAAAATGCACAGTCAGAAAACTCACAAAATCTTGACCTAAATACAGTCATATGCCACACAACAACACTTTGGTCAAAAATGGACCACATTTATGACAACAGTCCCGTAAGATACAATAGGCTATTTTCCTAGTCAAGGCCTATGGTAGTCTGTTCCACCTAGGTTAGAGTAAGCTACTCCAGGGTGTTTGCTCAGTGACAAAATCACCTAAATGTTCATGTCTTAGAATGCATTCCCATCAGTAAGTGACACGTGACTGCACATTTGTATGGGGTTTAAACTTCTGTGGGGAAGGGGAGGGTGGCTGGAAAAAGCATATTTTCTTTCTCTTGAATATACCCCAGACACTGAGATTTCAATAGTCATGCAAGGCTGACCTAAGAGTTATTAATAATATGCCATTGGACTAAATGAGCTAGAATTGGAGCAACATGGAAAATCAAAAGATTTCATCACAAAACTCCTACAATTATGGAAATGTAATGCCACTTGAGAAATGACTAAGTGTGAGATGCATTATAAGTAATGTTTTCATCCCAACCTTTATGGCCTTTGGAAACTCCAATATATGACCCAATTTATTAGCTGAAAGAAATAAGATCCCTTTAGGATACTTTTCAATGACGTCCATAAAATTTTAAGCTTAAATCACTCATGCAAATATCTTGTGTTATTTTTAAAAGCTACGAACTTCTGAAAAAAATCTATCCTAATCCAGAATGCATTTCTTGCTTCTAACTTCATTTTATTGTATAAAAAATATATACCAAATGTCTATACTATATAGCAGAAACTGAAAGATTGGAAGGTATAGACTCAAGGAGGCCAACTGTCAATACTAGGGACAGTATAGAAAGGAATAAGTAACAGGAGATGGGAAGGAGGGGATCAGGAAAACAAATCAAGCATTTAATAGATACAAAAATGAAAAGTTATCTGTTGATGATAATGTGTATGGTAATATTTTTGACTTGACTAACATGCACTGTATTCATGCTGGGGAAAATCATATTATATACTGCAAAGATGTACAGTGACTAAACATAACACAAAATTAAAACAAAAAAGACACTATTGAGTTAAAGTCATACGCATTAAATACACAGAAATAAATGATAGCATGTGTGCATCCATTAGAATTTTTATTTGTATATAATAGAAACTGACTCTGATTTATTTAAATAAAAATTAAAGTATTAAGTAGTTATTGAATAGTTTTAGAATTCTCGGGACCAGCAGTTGGCGTAATGGCTGTCACTGGACTCCCATGTAGTCAACCTCGGTCTGAGTCCCAGTGGCTTAAACTCACGCCGGGTGCATGTGCGTGTGTGCCCAAGGTCCCAAGAGGAGAACGGAGGAGAAGGGATTGTGGCGTGGCCATCTCCCCTGGGGGGTTATTACTCATTTTCTGTCTCTCTGTCTCTCTCTGTCTTTCTGGCAAGCACACACACCCTATAGCAAAAACCTCTCCAAAATAATAATAATAATAATAAAAGAAATAATAATAATAAAAGAATAATAAAAAAGAATAGTTTTAGAATTCTCAAAAGGGGCAGATGGCCTGACATCTCTAAGCAGCCACGTGCAATCCCATAGCTGCCCCACAGAACTAACCCAATGAGGACGGCAGTGCTGTAACCCCCAGGGCGTCAATGCTGCAAGTTGCATCACTAGAGCCCAGACCTTGGGATTTTATTTCCAGAACAATCACAACATGTCTTCTGGAAGCTAGACTTCACTGCTACCCTCACAGGAATGGATTCTGCATGGTCCCCGCTTTTTTGTCACCAACTTTTCATTCAAACCCCTGTACTTAAACATGTGATCAGCTATTCTCAACTCATGGCATT
>NW_006159630.1:8811124-8853719 GCF_000334495.1 Tupaia belangeri chinensis | reverse complement strand
ACATTCCTGCCACAGTTGCAAAGGAGGCTAGGGAATCTCATGCCTGATTATTCCAGAAGGGAAGTCTATCTCCTAAGGCGGGAAATTCCCATACGGAAAAAGAAGGCAGGTCTCACGGTGGATAACCAAACACACGAATGTCCCCTACAGTGCAGTTTGGTTGAATATAATTCTGTCACCATGACAATGCAATACAAGCTGCTCTCCCAGTGTTTTCCCTGAGTATTAGTAATTCCAGATCATACTGAAGTGACTTTATAACCATTTATTTTTCCTATAATTCATTATTTATCTAATTTGTGGTTTTTGCTTCTAATTCATTTCTAATCTATTATTTCCACCCCTGTGTACATCATAGGGAAAAGTCAGAAACAACCTTAATGTCTACTAATTCATTAAAACAAATTAGGGTAGATTATAAACAAATACGTATACGAAGCATATGATATAAATACTTGGTTATCTAACAACTTGAAATTTTGAAAATAATTAAACACTGGCAAAACATTAAAGCAAAAATAATTGAATTAAAGCAGACTAGACATTTTAAAAACCCCACCCCCCCTAAAATCTTGGATTTTTTAATCTTATTCTCTCCCAATTTTCATATACATTGAGGATTTTTTCCTATTACAAAAGCAACATGTGCATATTAAGAGTAGGAAAATAGAGACAAGATGAGTATAAAAATGTGTAATGGCCCACCCACAGTGACGTGGCAGTTGGGCAGTCCTCTACAATATACTGGAAGCCACAGGGAAGATGGTGGTTTGGTTCCCAGCTCAACCGTACATGTGCCCATGATCCGGGCTGAGTGGGAAGGCTGTGAGAGGATCATGGCATGAAACCCTGTTCAGAGAGCCTTTTTCTTCCTTTCTTTCCCTCCTTCTCTCTCTCAAAAAATAAATAAACCTTTTTTAAAAATGAATTCCTATAATCTCACCAGTCAGTGACAAGTCACATTAACTCTGGGACAATGGCTTTGAACATAGGGTCTAAAATTAAGCTCCTGGAACTAAAACCCTCACAACCTTGGGAAAATTTCTTGATCTGTCTGTCCTCCGTTTTTCCAGTTATAAAAAGCAGATATTAAAGTCTCCAGCTTCATAGAGTTATGGTGTAAATGAAATAAAATAAGACCTGTCGAGCCCTTAGCAGTTGGTGCACAGGGAGCTTCTGGAAATACCAGCATTTGTCTCAGATCTTCTCCTTCCTTCGGTCTAGTTATTTTTACAAAACCAGTACAGTTTCTCAAATCTCTATTATTGGACATGAGCATTGTCTCCAAATGTAACGATTACCATCCGTGCTCAAAGCAGAAACTATTTCCAAAAATAATAATAATAATAATAATAAAATCGGAAATGTTAAGATAGAAAGGAAGTCATAAAAAAAGAAACTCTAAAAGACCAAGATCCTTTTTGAAAATGTTCGTAAGATATTGTGAGATTTCTTGCTCCCCCTCGGTGCACAAAAGTTATCAACTGAAACATACACCACAAACTGTACCACACATGGCCTTGGAGAAAATAGTTGTCACCTCAACAAAAGTGCTTTGACCATATCTCCTGTGATCAGTCCAGGAGTGGAGTCATGCAGTGTCTGATCTGGTACGAAAAGGAGCTGGGCAGACACAGGGATTTGTGACGAGCTTAACTGCTCTAGTCGGATCCATGAGAAGCTCATCAGCGTTGCCTGGCAATGCTGGCGTCAGGTGAGCAGTCCCCTTGGGCCCTGCAGTCACCTGCTGGTCAGATACTAGCCCAGTGCTAGCCGAGCAAACAGCAGCTGCACAGTTGGAACACAGAGACCACCAGACTATGGATGGGAGCAGGGGGTTGCAGTACATGAGATGCTGACCTCAGAGCCCAGCAAGCCCTTGCATGTCACCTTGGGAGGCTTTTGCTTGCTGTCCCATTAAGACCACCATTGTTTGGGAGTTGGATAGGAGGAAAATGAATCATAAGGAAGTTTCAGGTGTCTGGGTTTCTCTCCCCTCCTCCCTTTGACTCCCTTTCCAGCCTAGGGCACACTTCCCCAATGACGGCTGCTCAGGAAGATGAAACTGACGTGGTGCTTGGACCATCTGTTTGCTGCCTCCCCACAAAGCACTACTCTCCTCTGCCTGGACCACACCCTCCCCCAGAAGCACCACCAGACTCTCCAGCCCTGGGAGGGCTCATCCTGTTTCAGCGCTGCTTCCTCGAAACCCAGCCGTTTCCAGGGAGCGCTGGAGCCCTTCCATCAGCCTGGAGAGAATGCCCTCTGAGTGCCTGAGATACGCTGGGCTTTCTCTTCTTGGGTTCCCTCAGTGACAAGGGAGGGGGCGAGAGCCTGGGAAAACGACTTGGGTTTCAAAGAGAGTGGTCCTTCCGAGTCCTCATCACACACACAGATGGCAACTGTGAGTCGACGGATGCATTCACTCGATTGTGTAATCCTTTAACAGTGTCTACATCATCACGTTGTACACTTTAAATATACACATTTTTTTTCAATGATGCTTCACTAAAACTAGAAGTAAAAGAAGAGAAAAATAAAGAACTTGGGTTTCAGGGTTAGAGTGACTCCAATTTCGCTTTAATTCCGTTTGAGAACTTACAGGAGTTTTTGATCTCTCCAGAGTGGAGGTGGGGCATTCGCGTCTTCCAGGAAGACAGCTCCCTATGTTATTTAAGGCAGTGGTCCCCAACCTTCCCAGCACTAGGGACTGGCCTCATGGAAGTCCCCTCCATAGACAAGGTCGGGACAGGGGTGGATTGGTCCCAGGATGACCCAAGCACACCACATCCACTGTGCACCCATTTCCACCACTGCCACGTTGCAATGTACAATGAAAACCATCACATGATAGGACTCGTGCTCCAATGAGACTCCAATACCACCACTGATCCAAAAGGGGGCAGAGCCCAGGCAGCAATGTGAACAATGGAGAGTAGCTCCAAACACAGACGAAGCCTCCTTGCTCAATCGCTGCCCACCCCCTGTTGCACAGGGCAGGGAGGGGTGCCAACAGGCCATGGCCTGCACCAAGTTCATGGCCCAGGGGTTGGGGACCCCTGGTTTAAGGACCTCAGTGACAAGGGAGAGCGCGAGAGCATGGGATTTTGCACTTGAAGTACCTTCATTAGACAAGGCAGGTATACAGCAAATATTTGGATTCCATCCTCCTTCAACCAGTCTCCGTGCATTTCAAAGTTAAGAATCTGTAAAGAGAGACCAGCAAATGGTGTAATGGTCACATCACTGGACTCCCACATGGCCAATTATGGTTCAAGTCCCAGACCTGGTGCCTTGAAACTCACATCAGGCATGTATGCATTCGTGCCCAAAATCCCAAGAGGAGAATAGAGGAGAAAGGATTGCAGTGTAGCCATCTCTCCTGGGGCGTGATTTCTCATTTCCTGTTTTTCTGTTTCTCTGTCTCTCTGGTGAGTGTACATGCCCTATAGCAAAAATCTCTCTAAAAAAAAATCTGTAAAGAGCTCATTCTGTGGCTCCGATAGGACTGGTAAATGGATGGCTTTGGGAACTAAGCAGTGGCCTAGTGGTAACACAGCTTTCCCACATGGGAAAGGTCCTGGGTTCACATCCCTTTTCACATCCTGGTATTCCAGGTAGACCTGTGTACCTTCTCAGGAAGGCTGAGATTGGGGTGGGTCCTGGCATGAGACCCTCTTAAGGGTCTCTCTTTCTCTCTCTCACTCTCTTACTCTAAGAAAAATAAATGAATAACCTTTTTAAAAAGTCTGACTTTAAAATATGCCTCTGCCTACAGTGTTTTGAGGAAGCCAGCAAAGAGCTGTTACTCTGCCTTACCTTTTACAATGCTTCCTGCCACTCTGTCACTTCTTAATTAAACAGAAATGGCCACATAGCCAAATCCTTTAGAGACGAAGCTTTTCGACAGCTGCTATTGCTTTCATCACTTCTGGGATAGCTCTGGAAGAACTCTCTGTCAGAGGGAGCGATTTGCTGAGAAGACCAGCCCCAGTACTTCCTTCCCAGCAGGTTTTTATTACAAACCACATGTGCGTGAACACAGGATTTGCTCTTGGTTCAGAAGCAGCTCACGTTCATTATCCCCAAATAAAGCCATAACTCTCCGTCACTATGATCTGGTGACATTGGCAACGTGGGGGTGTGAGGGACTTGGGGGAGTGCTTTAACAAGAGATTGGATACAGATTGCCTGTCGACTTCAGGAGAACATCTCTGCCAGGGCAGGAGAGGAGAGCGGGATGGAGCTTCCTGCAGAGCTGTTTCATTTTCAATGGGCAGTGGGAACCTAGGTCGTTGATCTTTTTCACTTGCTGTGCCAAAATTTTTTAATATTAATATGTTAGGTGCCACGCCCTTGTCCTTAGGTAGGGGAAGAGCAGAAAAGAGGAAGATGGATTATTAACTGATGTCGGGAAAGCACCTGGCATTCTCAGCCTGCAATGTGTCACCCAAAGACAGTGATTCCCGCGGAGGAGCAAGGTGGCGAGGGAGCAGGCCAGCTGGTAGACGGCGTGGATGGGAAGCGAGTAGGGCGCTACGGAGAGTGTGGGAGGCTGCTGGATGTGCCTGGAGGAAGGAGGATGTGTTTGTGGGATGCCACAAGCATACATGAAAAAGACTGGAAGGCCATATCCAGTTTCTTCACGGAGGTTAGGTCTGGGTAAGAGGATCACCCGGTCTTCATTTTAGTGAGTGTTTTTTTACTCTGTGCTTTTCTATTTCCCAAATGATATTTGTTGAGCATGTGATTCTCTTATAATTAAAAAAATATCGATTATTATTTTTGCCATAGGGTGCATGCACGCACTAGAGAGAGCCAGAGAGAGAGAGAGAGAGACAGTGAGAGGGAAAATGAGAAATCATCCCCAGGGTGGATGGCCATGCTGCAATTTCCTCTCCTTTAAGTCTCCTCCTGGGATTTTGGGCATGCACACACTCATATGGTGTGATTTTCAAACCACCAGTCTGGGGCTTAAACTGTGATTGGGCATGTAGGAATCCAGCATCTCAACCACCATACCACCTGCTGGTCCCAATTTATTTTATTCTTAAAGGAAGAGATGTATTCCTTTCTGCATGGTCACCAAGGAAGTGGGTATGGGTGAGAATGGGAGCTGAGGAAAAGGACAGCAAGACCTCTTTCAAAAACATGTGTGGGAACCAGCAGATAGCGTAGTGGTTACATTGCTGGATTCCTCTGTAGTCGACTGTGGTTAGAGTCCCAGACTTGGGGGCTTAAAACACACTAGGTCCATATGCGTGCATGCCCAAACTCCCAAGAGGAAACTGGAGAAAGGATTGTGGCATGGCCATCTCCCCTGGGGGAGGGGGGGAGGTGATTTCTTGCTTTCTGTCTCTCTAACTCTCTAGCAAGAGCACAAAAAAGATGTGTGAGTGCCCAGTCCTATAGCCTAGTAGTTAAGGGAGCCAGATCTCACATGGCCAATCCCAGTTTGAATCCCAGCCCCAACAGCTTGAAAAACATGCCAGGCACATGTGTGTGTGTGTCCCAAATCCCGACAGGATGAAGAAATGGAGGAGAAGGGATTAAGATGTGACACACTCTATCAAGGGGTACCCTTCTATCCCTTCCTCTCCTTTCTTTCTGCCCCTAGTAGAACCCCCTTCTGGACCCCTGAGGCTTTCCGTGTGATCTGAGTAGATGAGCCAGCAAACGCTCATAGAATGCCCTGAGACATGAACAAGACGGACTGTGCTGGGTGCAGGAACTTGCTATCTGAGGTTTAGTGAAAATCACTGACAATAGGCAGATTCATATGAGAAAAGGCAAACAGATTTGTTCAACATATGCATGTGTACCCAGAGACCTTCGAATTGAGGACCCAGAGATATGAGGGAAGCTCTCTGATTTTATGCTTGGGTTCAATGAGGCAGGGACAGCTGAGCAGAAATGTGATTGGAATGAAAAGGGTATGAGCTCATGGAAAAGAGTGAGTGAGTGAAGAAACCTATGGAGGACTATCTGTTTACATTTTTCTCGGCCTTTCTGTACATCTCTCTTTCCTCCCAGAAATGGGGTAGGACTCCCCTGGAATGAGAGTCTTATTATTTAATACCAGATAATGTAGGTCAGAGAAATTCCTTTTTTTTTTTTTTTTTGAGAAGTTTTTGCTATAGGGAGCGTTGTTTTTTTGAGAAGTTTTTGCTATAGGGAGCGTGCATTCACCAGAAAGACACAGAGAGACAGAGAGACAGAAATCGAGAAATCACCCCCCAGGAGCGATGGCCATGCCACAGTCACTTCTCCTCCATTCTCCTCTCGGGATCTTGGGCACGCATGCACACACACCCAGCATGAGGTTAAGCCATCGTGTCTGGAACTCAAACCATGGTTGACTACATGGGGAGTCCAGCGACGTAGCCATTACACCAACTGCTGGTCCCAGAGAAATTCTTTATGACCGTCTCTTACACAGAAAAAAGGAAAAAGTTAGAGCAAACATTTTATGGTTTATGACTGGCTTTGAGAAAAGGGTTTGGTTTCTATCACTTGCCTTAAGGGAGAATGAGAGGTAACAAATGGGCAGGAGATGATCGGAGGCCCTCACTTTGGGGTACTATCTTCTGAGCCCCCAAACCAGCCATGTTTTTTAGTTTGCATGAAGACCAGAACTCTCCATGCAAGACCTTGAACCCTGTCTACAGCTCAAGTTCAGAGGTGTTCAGAGCCATATGTCGAGGGTGGAAAGATGGAATGAGGCCAGACTATGACAGGCTTTATAAATCGCATAAAGACCTTAGCCTCGGACCAGCATATGGCATAATGGCTATGTCACTGGACTCCCATGTAGTCAACCATGGTTCGAATCCTGGACCCGGTGGCTTAAACTCACACCGGGTATATGTGTGTGCGTGTCCAAGATTCCAAGAGGAGAATAGAGGAGAAAGGATTGCGGTGTGGCCATCCCCCCATCCCAAGTGGGGGGTGATTTCCTGCTTTCTGTCTCTCTGTCTCTCTCTGTCTTTCTGGCAAGCACACATGCCCTATAGCAAACCCCCCCCTCCCCGGAAGGAAAAAGACCTTAGCCTCTCTTTCTACAGAATTAGGGAAGACCTTTGGCAGGAGAATGTGCTGGTGGTATAATCAGTTAAAGCTTTCATTCCTCCCCAAGCCACACACCGCTCTGAGTGACTAGGGGAAATTGTATAAACTTGTAGATAGATCGTGGTCTTAAAATTCACACTCCCCAACCACTCCTGGGCTCTAGTCAGTGATGTCTCATGAGTACCTCACATCTTTGACACCCTCATGTATGAGTGATTCTCTCTGTTCTTGGGTGTCCCATTTATTCTTCCACTGTTTCAGAGAAAATAGAAGAAATTGATAAGCAGATAAATTAATTTTGAAAATGTATATGGAAAGGCAAAAGAATTAGAATAGCAAAAACAATTTTGAAAATGAAGTTGAAGAATTCATACTCTTTTCTTTCAAGACTGACTGTAAATCTATAGTACTCACAGGGTCGTAGTCATGTGCTGCATCACAAGGCATCAGTCAATCACAGACCGTGTACACGATGGCGGGCAATAGGCTACACCACACAGCATAGGTGTGTAGTAGGCTATATCATCTGGGTTTGTGTAAGTGTAACCTATAGTATTACCATACCCTACGATACATTTCTGAGATCATATGCCCATCATTAAGTTGTGCATGACTGTGTTAGCAAACAGACAGACACAGATCAAAGGAAGAAAACAGAATCCAGAAGTAGACCCACACACAAACTCAGTTGATTTTCCTCCTCCACCTCCTCCTCCTCTTCCTCTTCTTCTTCCCCTTCTCTTTATTCTTCTTCCTTCTTCCTCTTCTTCCTTCTTCCTTCTTCTTCTTTTTTCCTTCTTTTTCTTCCTTCTTCCTTTTCCTTCTCCTCCTCCTCTTCCTTCTTCTTCTTCTCTTCTTTCTTTTTTAAAGTTGCCAGCTCATACATATACTCCCAGGAGATAGACAAAAAGAGAGACAGAAAGTGAGAAACCACCCCCCATGGGGAATGGTCACAATGCAATCCCTTTTTCACTTTTCTTTCCTTTTTGGAATTTTGGGCATGCACCCATACACACACAAGACATCAGGTCAGGGACTCAAACCATGTGACAAACCATGTGGGGTCCAGCTACTTTAACCATCATACCACCAGCTGGCCCCTCAATTGATTTCACCAAAGCTACAAAGCAAATTCAATGGAGAAATAGCTATCTGTTCAAAAAACACTGCCATATGCAACAACGACAGAGAAAGTTTGATTCTACCCTGTACCTTATACAAAGATTAACTCAAAATGTATCATAGCCTTTAGTACAAAACTTAAAACTATAAAATATCTAGAAGAAAATATAGGAAAATGTTGAATTTGCCATAGGGTATGCACACTCACTAGAGAGAGAGACAGAGAAAGAGCCAGAGAAAGAAAAAGGGAAAGTGAGAAAGCCACCAGATCTGGTACTTGAACGGCAGTCAGCCACATGCGAGTCCAGCACCTTGACCACACGCTATCTACTGGCTCCAAACCTAAAAATATTATAAATAATTTCTTAATATCTTTAAAGTCCAATGGGTATTCACATTTTCTAATTATCTCATAAATATCTTCCCAAGGCTGGGTCTGAAGCCCTTCCTTTGTGCTCCCATTATAACCCCTGGGCACATATGGGATGGATGTGTTTGCCTTATTCAGGCAGGACCTAGCACATAGCAGGTAATCAACAGATGTGGATAAGCGATAGTTGAACAAATGAAGTATCAGAAGTAGAAGAAAGAAAACAGGAGAAAGTGGCAATCTACCAAAAAAAAAAAAATGCCAAGGAAGACAGTTTCCATAAGTAGGTGATGATCAATGACATTTGGCCCTGAAAGACCAACTGATAACCTTCTGCCAAGTATGAGCATCCTAACTGTAAAAATATTACATTTGCCCATGTCTAGGAAGCCATTCAACTTTTCTCATCAGAGTCTCAATGCCCAGAAAAGGATAATGTTCACAAGAGGCCAAGTCATCAGGGGAAAATACAGGCATTCTAGCATTTCTACTGTGGACTGAACCCTTCAGTGACCACCATCCCCAGATTAATGAATGTGAGCTACAGAGCGAGCACCAAGTTATCTCGTGGTGGTGGCCAAATGGTGAACTGATCCAAACTCAGTAACACTTAGCCAACCAAGTCAATGACCAAGACCAAAGCTAACAAGTCAGTAATATTTAGCTAGTTAAATACAATTAAATAAGCAAAACATTAAAAAATTCATAAACAAAACAAACATAAGCACAGACTACCAATAGAATGAATAAATTTAGAGAAAATTGACTCTTTTAGAATTTGGGGATGAATCATTGGTAGGTGTATAGAAACGTAAGCAAAAAAATAGAGGTAATCATTAACTCCAGGGAAAACAAAAAACTCCAAGAAAGGAGAAGCCAGCAGAGAATAGTGCTTGGCTCAGCTTTAAATAATATCTATGTAGTTATAATAATGCAAACACTGACCACTGAAGTGACAAAAAGAATAATAATATTAGGAGAGGGAGTAGAGAAAGTCTAACATAAGTTGGGATCTTAGAACTCAATAGAATATAACAAAAGTACAAGTATGTCATTTGGGATTTTTTTAAAGAATTAATTACTTATTTAATTTTATTTGTTATTGTTATTTTTTTTATTTGACCAGAGAGAAAGAAAGGGAAAGTGAGAAATCAAGCCGCCAGGGCCAGGACTCAAACCACAGCCAGCCACATGGGAGGAATCCAGCATTTTAACCTCCATACCACCTGCTGGCCCTCCAAGTGTGCCATTCTTAAAATAGAGGTAAATTACAGAAATAGCAGGGGAATGAGAAGTGTTTGTCATTGGGAGATGAACAGCAATGGAGAATGAAGAGGCAGGAGCTGCTGTTTTTCATTAGAAATCTAATTCTACTGGGGCCAGCTGGTGGCATAATGGTTCAGGCCCTGGACTTCCACATGGCTGACTGTGGTTCAAGTCCCAGACGCAGTGGCCTGAAAATCATGCTGGATGTATGTGTATGTCCCCAAATTCCCAAGAAGAGAATGAAAGAGAAGGGACTGCAGCATGCTCATACCCCTGGGGAATGATTTCTTACTTTTCCCCTCTCTGTCTTTCTCTGTCTCTCTCTCTAGTGAAACCATATGCCCTATGGGGGGGAAGGAACTAAAGAAAAAGAAAATAATTCTACTATTTGACTTTTTAACCATGTTCATATATAATTTGATAAAAATAAAAATAAAAAGATTTTACTGGTCAAAAAATCCTTCTATCACCTTGAACTAAAGATCAGCATAAATTATAAGCATATATTTTACTATCTGGGCCTCAAATGATAGAGAATGATATAATTCTAGAAGAAATTAGCCAGGATAAATAATTTGAGCCCACTAGGCAGCATGAATCTACTTACTCAGGGGTACAGAACTGTCCTCCCTCCCACTCCACTAAAGAAATGCATCACATGCTCATTACGTCATGCACCACTAATTGCTTTTTGACGAACTGCCAGTTTTGTGGCAAGATACCAAAACCAGGGACAAAAACAGTTGGAGACACGATGATCCCTTATAGCTTTTATCCTAAGAACAATATAAGAGACCGTAACAAAAACCCAATTTCTGAAAGACCCACAGAGCCAGGAACACATCAGCTATCGCCCTGGATGCTTTTTGAGCACTTGCTAAGGGCCGAAAAGGGCCTGAAGTAGGGGCTCCTGGGTTCCTGGGCTTTGAGAAGACATAGTCCAAGTTTGATCACAGGGCTTAGAAAACAAATGTTCCCCCCTTTCTCTGATCTCCTCCTTTTTTTTCTGTTGGATGGATGGATGAAGCTGGGTGCATCTGTGCAGGAGGATCATGCACAGATACACTCTTCACACTGTCAGTTGTCTGTTTTACGCTTTTGGTTGGTCTGTTTGTGCCAATCACATCAAAACTACACATCAAAGTGAGTATCGGCTATTTCTAAACGGCTTAACAGTCTAAGAGCGCTAAAAAGTGCTTATCTTAGAAAACTGCATTTAATATCACCATTGTCAAATAATTTTTAAAACTTGTCTTTGAAAATTCACTTCAGAGCTGCAACCACAGTGTTTAGAAGAGTCACTGTTGCCAAGTCTTCACTTGGGAGGAGTTAGGGAGGATGAGTTTTAGATTCAGCACATCCTGGTAATTCATTCAAAATCTGTATACACCTGGCCAGCAGGTGGTATGGAGGTTATGGTGGCTGGATCCCACATAGCCGACTGCAGGCCGTCCCAGACCCAGCATCTTGAAACTCACTCCCAGTCACATGGGAGTCCAGCATTTTAACCAGCACGCCACCTGGCAGCACAACTGTGTTCTGTAATCAGAGACAAGATGCCGCTCCCATGGAGATCCAGTCAGCAGCTGCCAGCCAGTGTGCTTGTGTGGCCAAAGCCCCAAGAGGAGAATGAACAGGAAGGGATTACAGCATGCCATGTCTCCTGAGGGATGATTTCTCACTGTCCCTTTCTCTCTCTCTCTCTTTCAGTCTCTCCAGTGAGCACACACTCTTTTACAGTAAAACTTTAAAAAACAATCTGGGGACCGGCAGATAGCATGGCAGTTCCATCGCTGGACTCCCGCATGTCCAACAGCGGTTCGAGTCCCGGACCCGGTGGCTTGAAACTCATGCCAGGTATGTGTGCCTACGTGCCCAAGATCCTGGGAGGAGAATGGAGGAGAAGGGATTGTGGCATGGCCATCCTCCCTTTGTGGGGTGTGATTTTTCACTTTCCTTCTATTTCTGTTTCTCTCTCTGACAAGTACATGTACCCTAGGTCAAAAACGTCTTAAAAAAAAAAAACTGTATGTACCATGTATATATAGAAAAGTGTAAAAATTGAGTTCTGCTTAAATGAGTGTATTATTACAAGAACCCAACAGCGAGTCTTCCAGCGGCATCGTGCCGTGAGGCAGAGCTCGTGTCCCTTGTCACTTCAGTCATTTGCTCCGTCATGTCCTGTTTGGGCCCTACCACAGTCTCACCCACCCCTCCTCAAAGCAAGGACACCTCCTAGGCCTACGACCCAGTGATTCAAAGAGTTCCATGTTCCAGTAGGCTAGAAATAAAGCCCAGGGATTGTTGTGCTCCACGACCCAAATAAAAGGGTCTTGCCAGGGAGAGAGAGCGGGTGTCTGAAGCGGCACAGAGAAATTAGTTTTTGGCAGCAGCCACGGGGACAGGCTGTCAGAGAAGAGATGTGACTGCAGGGAAGTGAGATGGGGGGAGGGAGGAGGAGGAGCTGCTTTGGGGGCTGCAGAGTCGGGGCGAGAGGAGACACACACATGACTTATGGGTGTGGGGGGGTTTTCCTGTTCCTGCTCCCTCTCCCCTGCCTGGCCATCTGCTCTGGGGCCTCGGGCAGGCACCATGAAGCTTGGGACTGGCAGCCAGACCAGAGGACAAAGCTGATGGGCCAGCTCGCCTGTAAGAGACAGGAAGGTGCTGCCACTGAACTCGCTTTGGGACAGTGGCCGGGGCCCATGGCTGGGGCCTTGCCTGGCCAAACTAAGCCCTCCTGGCCCCACAGTTGTATTCCAAGCCAGTGTCCAGGGCTTTCCCTGGAGCCACCACCTCACTGAGGCTGTGAAATCAGCACGTCTCTTTGCAGAAACTTCTGCAGCACTCAGCCAAAGTCTCACTCCTGCCATTGCAACAGCCCAAGAACAGGCACTAAACTCCCAGGGACAGCTTTTCTAGCCCCTTTTCCAAATCCAATTTAGAATTTGTGTCTCATCCTCAATGCTCCCTCATCTGAGCCCCCAGCAACCTCACCAAGACCAAAGCTACAAGAAGCTGGGGCTGCCCCACGGCCGGGAAGGACACACTGATCTCTGAAAGGGCCCAGGAGGAAGGAGATGATTTTAGTGATGCCAGAGAAGAGCCACCTGGAAAAGAGACAGAAAACGTCAGAATATACTGTAGAGGACGGGGTTCCCAGGCACTGCCACCCTGCTAAGGTTGTGTCACACACTCAAGTTGGCAGGAAGATTGGCGAGGGGTGGAAAGAAGAGAAAGAAAAGCTGAGAGGTGGGCTTTGGGGTCCCATCCTGGGCTGCTGCGGGGGTGGTGAGTTCTGTGTGCTTGCCCCACCTTGGGGCTGGTTTTGGAACTGCAAGAGGGTTTAAATACTGTAGTTACTGGGCAGCTGCTGACTTCTGCTTTCTGGGGGTCAGAAACCCTACAACTGCAGAAATTCCTAACACTGGAGAGAGACAGAGAGAGAGAGAGAGAACAACAATGCTCTGTAGTCAGAGATAGGATGCCACTCATATGAAGACCAGCCAGCATCCGCCAGCCAATTCTCCAAGCGAAGACCCTCTTGTGTGAGTCTGTGCCTCCCCAATGCCCTGTGAAAATATGAATGTGCGTTCTGTGTCCCATGAAGGCTGAGTTGTCATCCTGACCACTAGTGCAAGCAGAAAAGGCAGGAGACTATCCAGAGTGAGAAGGAGCTATCCACGGAGAGAAGATGGGGGTAGAGAGTTCCCCATAGTGGTTCTCAGCTGCTGTTGACACATGGGAACGCAGACCATAGAGGAAATATACCAGAAATAGGAGGACAATCCAGTGCGATCAATCCATAGCTTTGGCCAGGATTCAATCTGGCTCTGATCATCCTTGTTCTAAATACAGACGAAACCAGGGAGACCCATTCACCCATTCACTGGTTCCCGTGCACCGGGAAGGTTGCTTTCACCTCCACTCCCGGGCTGTGAAGTACCATCCCTGCAGAAGGCAGTGCATCAGCATCCAGCACCTGGCAAAGGCACCCTGCTACCTCCCTAGGAGACCAGGGGCGTTTGCTACACAAAGGGCTTTCCCTGGTGGGAGGGAACTGGGAACTGTGGCTACATCTGCAGGGTCCTCCCAGCTGCAGAAACCCTGCTCAGTGCTCCCTCTCCGTCCAGAGAGCAGGATCCTCGGGCTGATGGAGTGCAGGGGAGGCCACGGCAGGTCTGGAGTCAAGAGACCAAGATGCTTATGGGCTGATCCAGGAAAAGCCTTTTCACCTCCCTGATCCAACATTCCTGTGTCTCTAAAATAAGGTTTAAGAACCAGTGGTTCTCAGCTTTGGCTCACATTAAGATTATCCAGGGAAAGCTAAAAACTTATTTGGGCCCCATCCTAGGTTTGTCGAATCAGAATTACTAAGCATAGAGTCAGGGGCTCCTTAGTTTTCAAAAACTCCAGGCAATTCTCATGTGCAGCCTGGCTGCAAAGTCCTGATATGAGTGCTTGCAGAGGCCAGCTCTGCTGTGTACCACAAACCCCACCCCAGGCAGCTCTCATTCTCAGGGAGAGACCTCTCGGGGGAGCAAGTTAATCAAGCAATTCAGTAGGGGTGGGGGGAGGGCTGGCTTGTATTAGGTGTTTTTTGTTTCCTGGCTCAGTTTGGAAGCAGGGTGAAAAGGGGTCCTAGGAGGACTGGATGGTTGTCAGAGCCACGGAGAACTTGGAAACAATCTAGACCTTATTAACAAAGACATCAGAGGTTGGGGGATAACTAGGGGGAAGAACTTGGGAAAACTAAGGCTATTAATTCATCTGGAGAAGGAATAGACCCTCTTCCATTGTAACCAGCCTCTAAGGGTGATCAGAGGAAGAAAAGAGCCACATTCTCCAACATGCATTGCTCTGCCTAATTTTGCTTCAGTCGGTCATACCTGGGAGGACAGAGTGCTTAAGCTCTGTCACTTGGCTGCTGTGTCGCCTTGGGCAGGGTACTTAACCTTTCTGTGCCTTGGTTGTTTCATTCAGAAACAGGCACAGTTACAATAGTGCCAGTGCTTCACCGGGGTTAAGGAAGGAGTAAATGAGTTAATATAAAGTATCTATGACAGTGTCTGGCGCATAGTAAAACAGATAGTGTATTCAAAGGGAAGGCTTTCGTGGCTAGATAAGTTGGGAAATATTTTATTAAAGATCAACAGGTTTCTTTACTGCAAGACTTCTCAACATGCCAACAGTAATAATGAAATGGCAGGTGCCACAAAGGTCGCAAGGATTAAATGAGCGAGCAGATGTATGAAAGGCTGGGCGCCCCCTTGCACATGATGGCTACTTAGCCCCTGTTACCTTGTGGCGTTATTCATAAGCATCTGAGTCTGCAAGACAGGAGCGGACGCTGCCTTTCCCAGAGTCTGAGCTCTTTCTCGGAGGAGCTTCTTGCAGGCTAGTGCTCCAGGAAGCATGCTCTAGAAAAGCCACAGAAGGAGGATGGCCACGTGTTTTCCAACTCTGTCGCCAAGGGACTGAGAAAGAGAACCGGGGCCAGTGTGACAGCAGCCAGGATTTGGTTATCAGGAAGAGGTACTGCGGAGAGGGAAGCGCTGGGACAGATGGCAGGAGAGCTGTGAAACCCCCACCCCACCCCCAACTTTCGCACTCTGCATGGCAAGGTGTCCCTGTGGATGGGCTGCAGAGCCTGCAATTCAGAAGAGCTGATTCCATTCCACTTTGCCAGTCCCTGACTGGGTGACTTTGGACAAGTCTAACTCTATCAGCATTATCTCTCCTTGCATAATGATGGTACCTGTGGACTATAAACCCAAGAACTTCTAAGATCCTTTCTGGCTCCAGGATTCTGTCTGTGTACATTTCTGCCAAAATGGGGGGGGGGAGGAAAAGAAGTAGGAAAAATAGGTACATCTTGGTGTCTTCGAACAATGGATCTCTGATTCCAGGCTTATTTGTGGGTAGTTTCCAAAGAGGTTCTAACTCCTGCTTCCTCTCTTATCCAGCATATCCCCTGTGGATGGAGGCTGCCAATAGGGAGGTGCCATACCAGACTAATCACCTTCAAGGGGTAGGGGGCAGAGAAGGAAAGAAAGGTCCTTGTGCAAACCTCTGTGTACTTGAAGAGACCATGAAACTCACTCTGCCAAGTGCCAAATCTTTGAACAGAGCTATGGTTGAAAAGTGGCCTGTATTTTCCAGACAAAACGTCAGGACTCATGAGGTCAGAGAGGACTTTTTTTGCGCTGCCATGTATAGGATGAGGTCTCAGAGATCGAATGTGGACACTGACATTATGATTTTGGTAAAATACAGATGGTTTGAGTGGGACAAGGCACAGGACAGCTAAAAACAGAGGTGTCCCAGGAATCCAGGGAGTCTGATCATCAGGCCAATAACCTTCTCACTTTGGTACATCTAATGTTCCCCACAGCAGAAGCCCTGGTCATCTCCAGTCAACAGACATGGTGAACCTTGGGCCAGCAGGTGGCACGGTGGTTAAGTTGCTGGACTCCCACATGGCCAAGCGTGGCTTGCTTTCTCACTTTCCCACTCTTTCTCCCACTCTCTCTGGAGAGCTCATGTGCCCTATAGCAAATTTAATAATAATAAATAAATAAATATAAAAGAGACAAAGTGAGAAATCACCACCCCAGGAGGATGGCCACGCCACAATCCCTTCTCCTCCATTCTCCTCTACAGATCTTGGGCATGTACACACATGCGCCCAGCGTGAATTTCAAGCCACTGAGTCCAAGACTGGAACCACAGTCATGTGGGAGTCCAGCGCCTTAATGACTATGCCACCTGCTGGCCTAAAATAAACAATTTTTCCCCAAGAAAGAAATGGTGAGCCTCAACCTTGGCATCCCACAGAGACAACACACCCACTTGAATGGGTTGGCACCTAATCCTCCCAGCCAGGCCCGACCCTCTCCTGGCTCCCAAGGATCTCTGGAGTTCCTCTAGGCTTAACGGCAGCATTTACTTCCATTACACTGATGGAGGAACAACAGTTCCCCCCATTTCCTTTAAGCCCCTGAGAGACACAATGACCAACTCAGGAGTTCAGAGCCCAGAGCTCCACCACAAACTCCCAGCAAGGGTGGACTGAGCAGTGTCTGGCCCTTTGTCCTGCTCCTGTTCTTAATTTCCTGCCACCCATTGTCTCTCTGATAAGTGCTGAAAGCAGAGAGGGTGCTATTTAATTGCTTTAAAGATATCAAACAAGCCAGTGGGGAGGTTATCTGCTCCTCAACCCCTCTATTTTTCTGGCTCAAGGTTGTGTTACTTAGTTACTAACTGAGCTGCAGAGGAAGCAGAGGGAGCCCTGAACGGCTAACAGTGCAAACTTCATTCAGCAGGTGGACGGGGAAGTCACTGAGAGTAGCCACAGAGGTCCCCTAGGGGATAGGCACTTGATGCTGGCGGCTGAGTGTGGGTGCAGCAAACAGTTCTTCCTAGGCATTCAAAGCCCAGGAGGGAAGGAGAGGTGTACGCCTTATCTGGACAAATCAACGATGGCTCGAGATCACACGTTTTCTGCTGTCAAGGTCAATGTTCAGATCCCACTGGGCCACTGCAGTAGACAGGGGTGTCTTTGGGGGATGGGCCCCATGCTTCTAGGCTGGGGCTGCCCAACCTGATTTATGATGATGGCTTCACCAGGAAAATGCATGGAGGAAGATGTCACTTGATTTGACCGTGCGAGTCGAAGAGCACACAGGAAAGGTACTAGCTAACCACCAAGCTGCCCTGAAGACAGACGGGTTATTCGGCTGACCCTCCAGGAGCCGTCTGGCTTGGCTGGCAGTACTCAAACTATGACCAGAAAACCACAAGCCAAAAAGCCATGAGTTGCTCCATGGGGTCATGTGGGGGCCCTGACGTTAAGAGCCAATGGTTCATTTCCTATATGGGTCAGAAAATGGGGGCATGTTTTTAAAATGATACATGAATTGGGCATCAACAATTTGAGAACTTTCCAGAGATAATAAAAGTGCCAGGAAAAGGAATTTGAAGGCGGCAAGGGGAGTTCCTGGCTGGAAAAAACCCTTTTCTTGGAAACCAGTTGGGTCGTTGGCTTTGAACTAGAGGCAGCAACAGGTGCAGCCATGGTGTCACCAGAGGGTGCTAACATCCTGAGTTGGAGTCCACGGTGCCTTCCTGGTATTACTGTCACCTCACAGCCACAGCAACACCTCTTCTGGTGAGCGAGCCACCCTATCCCCTACCCTGCACACATGGGTCTAAAGAAAAGCTGGTTCCCAGAACCAGCAGTTAGTGTAATGGCTATGTCGCTGGACTCCCCTGTAGTCAACCGCGGTTTGAATCCCGGACCTGGTGGCTTAAACTCACGCCGGGCGCGTGTGCATGCCCAAGATCCCGAGAGGAGAATGGAGGAGAAGGGATTGTGGTGTGACCATCCCCCTGGGGGGTGATTTCTCGCTTTCTGTCTCTATGTCTCTGTCTGGCGAGCGCACGTGCCCTATAGCAAAAGCCTCTCCAAAAAAATAAATAAATAAATAAATAAACAAGAGAAGCTGGTTCCCAGGTCTGCTGGGACTTAGGGCAATCCCTGGCTCCATTTCCACAGCCCCACAGCTCCAAGATAACAGGGTTCAAGTCCTATCTCCAGAAGAGATGAGGCCAGCAGAGCGCCTGCCTCCTACCCTTAAGGTGGGTTCCCCAGGATAGAGAGGAACCGCTGACTGCCGGTTACCTCCCTCGTGTCATTCCCCATTGCTAAGGCTCCCCCACCGTCCAGGCAGCTTCGGAACTTTCCTTTTCCACCTGTGAGTTGGAAACATAGTAGAGAGGGCAGGACAGACCAAGGCAGCTCAGTCCTTGGAGAAAGCCCATGGGGGTTGTTTTCTGCCCTCCCATCCTCTGAAACTGTACTCGGGATAGGGTGTGTGTGTGTGTGTGTGTGTGTGTGTAGGAGGGCGAGGAAGGGGAGGCTGCAGGATTGATTATGACTTATTAAACTATTGGAACAGAGTCTGAATCATCAGTCAAAAAATAAATAGCTGCAACTTGATGCGACACACTCCCACTTCTCGCCTGTCTCCACTGCTCCCTCCCAGCTCCTAGGAGGGGCTGTGTGGGTCAGACCAGCAGGTGCCGACCGCCATGGCCGCAGCGACGGGACTTGTGTGGCCGCTGCGCCGCCAAGCTGCGGGACGCTGGGAGAGTTTGGAGCTGGTGCGCCCTGCTGAAGGAAGACGGGTGCCGGCTCACACACGGGAGCACCGGCAACTGCGTGGAGGAGCGTCCCCGGGAGCCCTGCTTCTCCGTCCCCTCCCCCCGGCTCGGCACTCTGCGCTCAAGGCTGGCCCCACAGTAAACACGGCTTTGCACACTTGTCGGACAGAAAACGACGGCAGTCCCGGAGTCAGTCTGTGTCACTCCGGCCGCCACCCAAGCTGCCTGGAATACGCTGAGTGAGCGGAACCGATTCTGTGAAATCGGAGCGAAAGCGGCGCGTATCCCTGCGGCAAGTCTTGGGGAGGCCAAAATCACTTAACTCTGCCCGCAGCCACCGCGGGATTCTCCACGGGTCTCGCCCCGGTCCTCCTGCGGGGCGGGCGGGCGGAGCGAAGCTGTCGTGACGTAATAGGAGGGGGGGCGTGGAGAAATGTGCCGAGGGGCCCCGGCCGGCTGGACCAGTCCAAACCGCGCAGCCACCGGCTTGCGCGCGCTTGCAAGGCAGCCAGTGCCCAGAGCCCCCGTCTGCCGCTCGGCGCCGGGGTCCGCGGGCAGAGAGAGCAGGAGCTGGAGCAAGCGGGCTGAAGAGTCGGGGACCCCGGACGCGGAGCGCCAGGCACCCGCCAAGCTGCTGCGCGCCTGGGTGCCCAGCGCGGTTAGGGACAGCCCCTGGGTGCTGGAGAGTCCAGCTAGCAGACTGCAAAGGAAAAGCAAAGGTGAGGTGTGTGTGCGTGCGCGTGTGTGAGAGAGACAGAGACAGAGACAGAGATGGAGGGAGCGAGACGCGCGCTTGGAAGGGCACCTGTGTGCATTTGCGCGGATGGTGGGGCCAGTGCGCGCCGACCGTAGGTCCCGGTGCACGATTCTCCGCGTTTTAGGGGCGACTGTAGTGGGAATGAACGACGCGGGTGTCCCGAAGTGACTGGGGACAGTAGGAAGCGTGTGTGGGAACGGCAGCCCGTGTGCGTGGCGTGTGCCCTTAAGTCCAAATGTCCAGGTGGCGCCTGCGACGGAGAACGCTTCTCTCCCAGCTGCCTGCAAAAGAAACGGCGCCAGCCGAGCGAGGAGGGCGGGAGAGTGTGGCAGGCGACCCCCGCCCCGGGGCTCCTGCGGGCGCGCACCCCGAGATTCAAGCCTGCAAAGGGCAGGTGGTGGGCACGGAGCGGAAGAAAGAGGCCGCTTCCTGATTTTTCTCGCCGGCCGGGACGCGGACCTCAAACGGGTTAGGGTCTGCTACCTCTCTACCCCAGCCCGGAGTTGAGAGGACCAGTTTACTAGGTTTAGAGAGACTGAGCCGCCGAATGGCCCAGGAGTCGCCCGCCGGTCCCCCGGCGACTGTCGTCGGCTCCCAGCTGTCCCTGGCGCCTCAGCCTTGCTCTCCGTTCAGAGGCTGGGCGTGCTGGCACCACCGTGTTCGTTCTGTCATCTTCCTACAGGTAGCAGGGAATCCTTTAGGATACCCTTGCTCAAGGGCCAGCGAGATGGGTGGCCAGGCGGAGGGTTTTCTGAGCCAGCACCGGCTCTGGGTCCTCAGACTCGCCTACCCTCCATCCCCTTTGGCCAGCGCCGCCGGCTTTTCCCAGGCGCTCTCGCGCCACGGCCGCCTGGGGCCCTTGTCTACCTGCCAGCCGCGGGCTCTTACTCCAGCAGCCTGCACTCGAGACCCCACCAAGCAGGGCATAGCAGTCCAAGGTGGGAGAGGTGGGTGCAATGGGAGGGTTAGTGAATGCTGAGATAGAAGAAACTGAAACGGAGCAGGATTTACGACCACCCCTGATCCCCGATCTCCATCCCAACACTCTCTCTCAGCTGGTAACCACAGCCCTCTGGGAAGGGGATGGGATGCAGAGGCCACGCTGCTTCTCCTGACCAACAGAGCCTGCACTGTCTCTGATGAAACTGACCAGCAGCCATTTCCAGTATCTAGCAATCCTTAGACTGAAAAAATAAACAAGCAGAAAATCAAACTCTCTCACACGTTAAATGGAACCACAGTCCAGCAAGTATTGACTGCCTGGCATTGGAATCCTGGCACTGTCCCACTTTCCGTGGGACAAAAACAGAGCAGGAGTTACTCAGAGACCTTAGATAGCTGATTCTTTACTAAGGAAGATTCACCGTGATTTAAGCTATTTTCTTCCTTGAAGGAGGCTTGCCACCCCAGACTAGCTCCACAGCCTGCTACCCCCCACTCCACCCTCTGCAAGGTTTTGAGCCCTGTCTGTTGCTGTCTCTCTCAAGAGTAGAGATAGCCTGCCTCTCAGAACGTTCCAGAAAACAAAAAGGGACCCCCCCCATGTGATTCGATCCTATTGAGTGAGATTCCAACCAGAAGGGCGGAGTTCAAGTTGGAGAATAGCATTCAACCCTCCTTCACCGTCATCCCTAGACCGTAAACCTTACACAGGGTGTCAGCCCAAGGTGTTCAGTCTCATCCAGACATTGGAGTGTGATCATTTATGTCACATAGACAGGACACAGGCCATGCAAATGATGAATGTACATGCCAATGCATGCACCTGGACTAAGATTCATTCTGGGTCTTTAGAATTACAGTAACTGACAGGATAGTTAGAAAGGACAGTGGAAACAATCCAAATTCATCCCAAGGATACTATACAGCTTCCGTTTGAAGTAGCTACCAGTTTATGCTTTTTTATCCAAGGTAAACAAGGAATCCCAGGCCCCCAACTACTGTGCAAAAAGGGAAAACTCAGATAGCCCTTTACAGACAGTTGTGCAGTGAGGAAATTAGCACAGGAAGGATAAGCAATGAACTTGGTGGCAAGCGACCAATCAGAGGCAAGGGGAGGGAGGGACCCTCCAGTACGTGCTGTAAGTGCTGTAACGGAGACTTTAACTCACTTGCCATTTCTCCGAGCATTGAGGCGTCATCTCTGCTCTACACACGGTCACCAGGAAAAGTACCCTACTCGGGAAATGTGTCTCGCTAGGTGAACGCATCATGCCTCGGTCATACCCCTTCTTCCTGGATTGACCTCCTTCCTTGTCCTCCTGCTTCATTCTGCATACACACAGACCTAGCTCAAAAATTCTTCTTCTGAAGCCTCCTCTGAATGCCCCAAGAAAGGAAGCCATTCCTAAGGCCTTTGTTCACATTGCTACGTGGTCTGCACCCTGTGTAAGTCGGCTGCCCGTCTCCCCATTAAATCATTACCTCCTGAGAGCACCAGCTCTGTGTGGCTCATTCCTGTGTCCCTGCTGCTCAACACATACACACATATGCAGAGCTTCCTCCCTGTCTTTTGAGTGATTATAGATAAGTTCTCTAAGTATGCGATAAGCTATTGTTTTATATCTTAAGCCAACAGTTTACAACGATTTTCTCCATATGGATGCTTCAAACCAAAGTCCAATTATCAGCCACTAGTTTTCCAGGCTACTGAACAACAGAGAGGATGCTGGGGAAAGTGCAGAAGGCATAGAGTCAGGTGGCCTGTTTTCAAGACCCAGCTCCCCAGTTTATATACAAGGGGATGGGAGCAAGCTGCTTAAACACTCAAAGCCTTGGTTTCCACACCTTCAAAATAGGGATAATTATGTCTGCTTCACCGGATGGTTGAGAAGATTGAGGAGAATGGGTGAGACTGAACTCTACTGGTGTTTAGAAACGTGCATTCACTTCCATTGCTGAGGTTGCTTCTCTCACCTGGCTCCTGGTTTTGTCCTTAATCAGGGATTCACAGGCAAATTCTGTTAGGAGCACTTTGGAGCAGCATCTCATTCAGACATGTGAGGTCAAGCATTGGGTATTGGAAAAAAAAATAGAAGAAAAAAATAAAATAAAGCATGTATTTAAAGATTGAGTCAGATTATTTTTTCTTTTTCTTTCTTTATTTCTTTCTCTCTTTCTCTCTTTCTTTCTTTCTTTCTTTTGCCATAAGGTGCGTTCACTTACTGGAGAGAGACAGAAAGCAAGAACTCACCCCCCCGGAGGATGGTCATACTGCAATCCTTTCTCCTTTCAGGATTTTGGGCATGCAGGCACACACACCAAGCATGATTTTCAAGCCTCCGGGTCTGAGACTTGAACCACGGTCAGCCATGTAGGAGTCCAGTGCCTTAGCCACTATGCCACCTGCTGGCTCCAGACTTTTATTTTTAATATTGAAGGCTATAAATTGGTTCACTATGTGGATAGATTCCAATAAGTAAGAGATAGAGAGATAATATAGGAAAAGGAGAGGGGATAACATTTCAAGGTTCCAATTATAAGCCCAAAGCTGGGGTAGGCATTTTCATACACATTCCATCATTTAACATCGTGACACTCCCATTGTAATATATGGGTCAGAGTAGTTAAGGCCCGGAACCGGGGTCACCTGAGTTTGATCTGAAGTCTGGGGTTTTTCCACTATGGGGTGGAAAGACTCCAAAGCAGTCAGCAAGTCAACACAGATTTTCTTACAGAAAAGAGGCCAAGCATTCCGGAGTCAGTTCCCCCTCAGGTCAGGAGCTAGACTTCTTCAAGCTCTGCTCTTTCCCAGTTTGAACCAGTGAACTTCTTAGAGGTCAAAATACTTTCGTTTGTTTGTGTTTGAAACCACAGCCTTTCTCCACGTGTGCATCATCAGACGTACTGGCTTAACCCAAAGCCTTGGCCACTCTTGGAAAAACACCTCCGGAAGCCTGCACATTGATGAGCATTGGCTGGTAGCTCTAATTGGATGTGGGAAGATGATACACTTTTCAATGTAGAATGTTTCCAAGAGGGTAAACCAAAAACATGGAAAACTGGTGAGAGCTTACATAGCCTGGCTTATTAGGCCAGACTGATGGGACAATCTTCCTTTTTTCCTTCCAGATGTCACAGTGGATCCTTGGCCTCCAGGGCCCATTAAGGTGAGAGTAAGAGCTTCAGGCTGTTTGGAACTCACATAAGACTGAATATGGATATGACCTACGGGTTACTCAATGGGAGCCAAGCATGGCCATCCTCTCCATTTGACCTCAACGTCTCAGCGGTGGCAGCCAACAGCTCAAACCAGACAGAGCCATACTATGACCTGACCAGCAATGCAGTCCTCACATTTATCTACTTTGTGGTCTGCATCATTGGCTTGTGTGGCAACACGCTTGTCATTTATGTCATCCTCCGCTATGCCAAGATGAAGACCATCACCAACATTTACATTCTCAACCTGGCCATTGCAGATGAGCTGTTCATGCTGGGTCTTCCCTTCTTGGCCATGCAGGTGGCTCTGGTCCACTGGCCCTTTGGCAAGGCCATTTGCCGGGTAGTCATGACTGTGGATGGCATCAATCAGTTCACCAGCATTTTCTGCTTGACAGTCATGAGCATCGACCGATACTTGGCTGTGGTGCACCCCATCAAGTCAGCCAAGTGGAGGAGGCCGCGGACAGCCAAGATGATTAACGTGGCTGTGTGGGGAGTCTCTCTGCTGGTCATCTTGCCTATCATGATATATGCTGGGCTTCGGAGCAACCAGTGGGGGAGAAGCAGCTGCACCATCAACTGGCCAGGTGAATCCGGGGCATGGTACACAGGGTTCATTATCTATGCTTTCATCTTGGGGTTCCTGGTACCTCTGACCATCATTTGTCTTTGCTACCTGTTCATTATTATCAAGGTGAAGTCATCTGGAATCCGAGTAGGTTCCTCCAAGAGGAAAAAGTCTGAGAAGAAGGTCACTCGAATGGTGTCCATAGTGGTGGCTGTCTTCATTTTCTGCTGGCTCCCCTTCTACATATTCAATGTCTCTTCCGTCTCTGTGGCCATCAATCCCACCCCGGCCCTTAAAGGCATGTTTGACTTTGTGGTAGTCCTCACCTATGCCAATAGCTGTGCAAACCCTATCTTATATGCCTTCTTGTCTGACAACTTCAAGAAGAGCTTCCAGAATGTTCTCTGCTTGGTCAAGGTGAGCGGCACAGACGATGGGGAACGGAGTGACAGTAAACAAGACAAATCCCGGCTGAATGAGACCACGGAGACCCAGAGGACCCTCCTCAATGGAGACCTCCAAACCAGTATCTGAACTTTTTAGAAAAATTCAAACAAACAAGCCAAGCTCTGCCTACTGGCAATGGACTCCCTACTCACACTCTCTTCTTTCCTCCTGCCCATCACATCTTACTTCTAGAAAAGAGGACTGCTCAGCATGAGTCTAATTCAGACAACATTGTATGAGTGGTTTGTGTGATTGAATGGTAACGTATTAGGTTAAAGAGTACCTTCTCTTTAACCAAACATTTAAAGGCAAGCAGACTCCAGGACTGGACGAGAAAAGATCATTCCTGGGTGTGATCTTAAGAAATGTTGAAGCATGATTTTTTTTTTTAATGCTAGACATGGCTTCTTAATGAAAGGAAAATGTAATTCAACAAAAATAGGAAAAAAAAAAGTATCAGTATGTTTGTGTGCTTAAAGCCCAGTATGTAATCTCGCGTTCTCCTATTTATACTTGTGTATTCCTATCTAGTCTCTATACAGTCATGGCCGATGTTTGCTGTGTTCATACACACATGGTAAATACAACTGTGCATAGTATAGGTGGACATTTACTACAGTGTGATGCCACAGGAATGGACTTACCATGAAGCCAATTGAGTTTAAGCTTCTAGAATCTTTCCTGGCGGAATGTTCACATGGTCATGTTTTTGTAAAAAAAAAAAAAAGAAAAGAAAGAAAGAAAGAAAGATATTTTTGTAATAATTTTCTTAAAAAGGGCCCTCTAAATTGTGAGTGTCCAGCCTCACAAAAAACCTGCCTATGTACCTGGGAGTTGCTTCATTAATTGCAGGCAAGTCAAAGTAAGAAGAGAAAAGGAGATCTTTGAAAACTCAGAGCATAAATGCATAGGTTTCCTCTTCTCAGATACAATGTTAGAATTATTCATTTACTCAAAAGGACTTCAGTGAACGTGGTCATCGATCATTGTATTCATCAAGACAAAGCTTGCTTTGTTATAACATTGTGTTTTTTTTCCTTCTCAAATTGCTTTAAGTTTTCCTAGGAAGCCATAGGGGAGAAAAATCACTAAGATGAAAGGCAAAAAATGGACCATGATTCTTATGGGAAAACAATTTTATTCTCCCTACAGTAAAAAATAAATGAATGAGAGTGAAGCGAAATTATGCCTTTATGAAAAACCACGATTTTTTTTAAATGCCAGATACGGCTTCCTAATGAAAGGAAATGGAAACGTAATTCAACAACTCCTCGAAGGGGTTTTTAAGGACTTGATAAAAGCCTGGCTTTCAAAAAATAATCACAGTGCATAAATACTAAAGACCTGAGGGCATTGCTCATAAAACAGAAGCCTGTGTACCTGCCAATATTTGAGTGGCGTGTATGGGGTGTGCAGGTGTGAGTGTTGGAGGAAGCCAATACCTCATAGGGATTGCCCTGCCACCTTCCTTCCCTTTCTCCTTAAGTGTCATATCTTTAGTGCCACAGACTCTCTGAGCTATTCCTCAAGGACTGTCACAGATAAGACCTCCACATCAGTAGCAGTGGTTTTTGTCCTCAGATTGCAGATGGACTCACATACAAGCGAGAAGAAAAGAGACAATGCTCATTTCATTGCCGAGCGCAGCTTTCAGGTATGAAGACACCTGCACTGGCCCTTTCTAAGAATCCCAACATCTCTGAGTTTCATATGGCAGCATTGCTCTTAGCATCTTACACCTATGATCGGTTTTACCGTATTTTCAAATGAGCTTTCCTCTTCTGCTCCTGAAGCAAGGGTAGCTTGAGGACTGACTGCCTGAGCGTTCTACCATGGCAATGGTTGTTTGCGTGCTGCCTCCACTCTAGCTGTCTGTATAATTCGCACCACCGTATTCCCAAAAGTACTCACTGTGGCTTCAAAAAATATGTTCAGTAAGATTTATGACAACTAAATCAATGAAGCACAGAAAGAAGAAAAGGTCCAATTATAAAACAAGATGATAGGGGAAGTCATTGCCAAGGGAGATGCATGCAGTAGAATCCCACAAGCTCAGCTGGGGGCTTCCACGCAGCCACAGCCAATGGAGAGTGACTTTTTCCTTACTTTTTTTTTTTTAATAAAAATAAACAAAGATTTGGAAGGAAATGCTTTAAACCCAACTTTATCATTATTATGAGATGTCCCAGGGTCTTTGAATAGATGCTAATTTGTACTTAGCAAAATGATTCCAAGAGACCAAGAAATAGGAGAAAGAACTTCAGTCGTACAGTGTTCCCACCCCATGATCTGAGAAATAGCCTTCAAGAAGGCTGGGGTAAAAGCAGTCATCTGCAACAGTGAAATGAAATGCTTCCCCAGGCATCGGGTGGGCATTCGTAGCTGGGTGCTCATCTGAGTCTAGAAGATGGACCTTTAAGATACTGTGCTATGATTCCACCCAATTGAGTAGTCAAGTTTCTACCATACAGAAAGATATGCTCCACTTTTTAAAATATGTTTCCAAATGACTTGCTGTCTGGTTGGTTTCTTTTACCCAAAAAAGGGACTAAATATTTTACCTTAAATGTTAATGCAATTTCAATTCAAAAAAACTAATCTTAGCCTCAATCCAACCTTTAATTATGAAAATAAACCTGCTGGAAGCTGAGAGGGAATAAAAAATAATTCACCCATTGATTTTAGGAGAGCTCATCGTTTGGGTTATGCAAACTACTATTTACCTTCCATTAGCATGGGTTGTTAAGCACTCATTAAACTACATGGAGACTGGCTCCATAGCCTGGTGGCTAAGGCAGCTGGATCCTATGTTACTGACTGCACAGTATGAGTCCCAGATATGACAGCTTGAGAAACACACTGGGTACAT
The DNA here is from genome assembly GCF_000334495.1 of Tupaia belangeri chinensis. Classification (NCBI taxonomy): domain Eukaryota; kingdom Metazoa; phylum Chordata; class Mammalia; order Scandentia; family Tupaiidae; genus Tupaia; species Tupaia belangeri. The sequence continues at coordinate 8,825,923 of NW_006159630.1, read as the reverse complement.
GTCATGCGTTCTCAAAATCCCAAAAGGAGGGAGAGATGAAGGAAGGATTGAGGAGTGACCATGCCCCATGAGGATTGCTTTCTTCTCTTGCTCTCTCGCACCCTGGCAAGTGCACACACCCTGTACAGGAAAAAAAAAAAAGGCCCATGTGGATTTACTGAGACGGCATTGGGAAAAATAATGTGACATTGTGGACTGTGTTGAATGATGTTGGTTTGTGTTTCAATAACACAGAGAGTTGAGTAATACTGGACATGGGTTGAAACTTTGGTGGGGTTCATGGCAGAGCTTAGAACAATCAAAAAGTCATGAGAGGGGCCAGTAGGTGGCATAGTGATTAAGACACTGGACTCCCACGTGGCCAACTGTGGTTGAAGTCTGGACCGAGTGGCTTCAAACACATCAGGCACATGTGCGTGCATGCTCAAAATCCCAAGAGGAGAATGGAGGAGAAGGGATTGTGGCATGGCCAACCATCCCCCCGCCCCCCGCTTCCCCTCCGAGGCATGATTTCTCATTTTCTCCCTCTCTGTCTCTCCAGCGAGCACATGTGCCTTATAGTTTTATGCAATAAAGCTCTCTAATTTTTTTTTTAAATCACTAGATCACCTAATGGCATGCAAAGAAGAAAACAAGGCTGATGGATAGACTTCCAGAGAGACAGTAAACTGGAGCCTATTTGCTTACACAGATTTAGTCTCCTGTCTGTGATGGAATATTAGTACTACTGGTAAAGCCTTCTGCCCCAGCTGTCCTAGACAGGAGTGCTGAGCTGGAACGGTGTCGTCTGACCACGGAGACAGATAGGCAGTAAATGGCTGTCGAGACAGGTGTTCCTGACCAGCTCCAAATGGGGCTATTGAATGAAGACAGGGAAGTTGCAGTGGAAGCCAGAGATAAACTTTGGCCTGCGGAAAGAAGGTGGCAGGAGAATCACTAGAAGTTAACATATACAGTTGGGAAGGTCCAGTTAGTATTTCTGAAACACTGTCATCGTAAGATTCACGATAGCTGGCCAGTCAACCCGTCGCACTTATAAGTAACGTCTTGCAATCAATCACTTGCCACATCTATTAGGTCGTCAGGAAAGTCATGATGTGTTTTTCTGTGTTTACCTATGCAAAAAGGGGTCATGATTTTCCCAACAACCCAATACATTTTTGACAGATTCAAAACAATGAATTTCCCATCCAGTGTTTTACCGGAACAACCCCTTACCTAAGCACTTGTTTTGCTTCTAATACGTGAATTTCTGGGAGCAGTTCCATCGGCTGAGTCTCATTTTTTTCTAGCAGCTCATCTAGAATGTAGGCATCAGGGGCTGTAACCTACTTAAAGCTGAAAAGCTTTTGCAGCTGCCCTTACCTGGTTCCACAGGCCATCAGGGTTGAGAATAACATACCCAGGACAGCCTTCCCCACCTCCTACCCCAAGGCCACATCCAGCAGTGTCTGAATATGGGTGGATAACCTAGCTTTTGCCTTTAGATGTCTCGGGTTGTATATAGCCGCATTGCGCTTAAAGACAGAGCTAAATATTAACCAAGACTTAACCAAGCTGACTACAAAGTATTATCGATTCTCCTAAGATTAAAGTGGGTGTAATATTAAAATGAAGCGCTACGACTCGTTCACCCAGCTCAGTGAACAGCTCTGCCTCCTGTTGGACACAGATTTCAAGCATGAGAGAGTCAATGACACAGAGACGCAGGCTCAGGTGGGTGGAGAGGGAGTTTATATGCAGAAGAGGGAATCTTTATTTTCCATCCCTCGCTTTCCTGGTATTACTGAAGAAATGGACCAGGAGGAGGAAAAGAGTTCTTTGCTTGGATATCTGTGTCCATAGGGAGAGGCAATTCACTTCTGTTCCTGATGCTGCTAGGCTTGAAATGCTACTGGTTAGAAGGGGGAAAAAATGGCCCTGTCCTTTCAGAAAAGCCTGTTAAGGAATGCAACACAGGGTCCACTTACAAAGAAATCTTCAATGGCATCCTATAACTTTTTGCACTCTAATTATTCACTCTCCTAAATATCCCTTGATTCTTTCAACAATACACATTTCAGTATCCAGTCATTTTTTTCTAGATCAATGCCACAACAGGAAGGGGGATATTATGCATAAGCTAATTTCTACCCAGATGAGTCCACACTCGCACCAGCCAGTTGTCCCTGCTGCAACAGGCCACCTCAGTTTAAAAAAGTATATATATATATAGAGCCACCTCAGTTAAAAAAAGTATATATATATAGAGAGAGAGTTGGACTCTCTTTTGTTTAAGCAAAAGCAAAAGAGGCAGTCCTTTTGCAGGGGAAGTTGCTGGAGACAGCAAGGAAGACCCAGGCTACTACCAGCCCAGGAGGCAGCTGGGATCTCTAGCAAATAAGTCTGTGCTAACTCTACACAGAGAGACACAGTGGCTCCAGGTCCTCTCAAAGACTGGATTACAGAGTGGCCAGGACAGAGGCACTGAAGGGAAATTGCCGGTCTTAAGAGAGGAAGACCCACCATCAGCTCTGGGGGACCACCTGCCAGTCACCAGGAATAGCCAGGGACAGCAGTGCCCACCCTACCCTTCAAGCAGCACCATCCCTGGGCACCACCCACCCTGCCCCATAGGTAGCTGGGCAGGCTCCGAGGAGGGGTCCTGTCCCCAGGTGAGGAGTATGTATACTATTGAGTGCACTGATACTTTTTCTGAAGTGACTTTTTAACAAGAAGCCTAAATGTCTCTCATCCAATATAACCAGGACCTAGTTGTTCTCTTAACATTAACCAGCACCTTCCTTCGCAGGAGAAACGGACAGTGTCCCGAGGTTCTCAAGTTCTCGACTTGCACTTTCACTCCAGTTTCTGCTCCCAGGCACACACACACACACACACACACACACACAAGTGCCATGCTGCAGCACACACAAGACACACACATACGTGAGTGACATGCTCATATGTTCGGTGCATGCACACACATGTGAGACACACATGAGAGACGTGTGTGGCATTACAAATTTGTATTAAGAAGCATGGGGGGAGGAGTGTGGCACAGCAGCTAAGCACCGAGCACAGGGAGCATGATCCCACAGGGCCAACCACGGTTCGGATCCCAGTCCCCACACCTTGAAAAGTAGAAAACATGCCAGAGGTGCGTATGTGCCCACAGCATACATTCTGTATATTTCAGGCCTCTGGTGCAGATTCTCCAGTGGCTTCCCACAAGATGCTAGCTATAACGTGACTTACCCACTTGAAGTCTAGGAATAGCCCGTCATTTTTTTCCAGATCAGTGAATGCCACGATCGGTGGATATGGTGCGTAAGCTCATTTTTTACCTAGATGATTCCACACCAGCTCCAGCCCGCTGTCCCTGCTACAAAAGGGACAATTAGAGAGAGAGAGAGAGAGTTGGCAAAGGGGAGCAAACAGTTGACTGCAAATCATCCCCTTTAGTCAACTAACTCAAAGCATGTACAGCTAACAATAGTGTCTTTGCCTAAGAAGAACAATACAGTTTCTTGGCAGAGAAGTCACTGAAACTAATTTTTAACTGTTCTCACCAAGGATGGCATCTTAACAGACATACTGCTACTTTAAAATAATAAAATACTACAGGAGGATGTGCCCACTCCCCAGAGAGGAAGGGGAGGAGGGAAGCACCCTGCAGCAGTGCATGAGCACATCACAATCCCTTCCCTACTTCTTCATCCCACCAGGACCTTGGGCATGTACGCACCTCTGGCGTGTTTCCATTGTTTAAGGTGTGGGCACTGGGATCCGAACCGTGGTTGGCCCTGTGGGATCATGCTCCCTGTGCTCGGAGCTTAGCTGCTGTGCCACACCCCTTCCGCTATGCTTCTTAAAACAAATCTGCGGTTGAACACTTTGGGGAAGCTGAGATACTCAGCCACCAAGTAGAGGAACTGCAGCTCTCACCACACTCAACCCCGTGAGCACACCTCCAGGAAAGAGGACTTTTTTTTTACGTTATTGACATAGGGCATGTGAACTTGCCAGAGAGAGAGACAGACAGACAGACAATGAGAGGCAACGTGAGAAAGTACTCCCCAGGGGGATGGCCACGCCATGATTCCTTCTCCTCTGTTCTCAGAGTTTTGGCCATGCACACCCATGTGCCCAAGGTGATTTTCAAGCGGCCAGGTCCAGGACTCTAACTGCAGTCAGCCATGTGGGAGTCCAGAACCTTAACCCCCACGCCACCTGCTGGCCCCCAGAAAAGAGTATCTTAAACACTAAAGTCCCCCCTGTCCTTTGGCCTTCATGTTTCCATGGCTCAGGATATCACCACCAGCTCATCTTGTTTGCTTTGTAAGTACCTGCTAGTGTATGACAGGGAGGAGGCCATTGCCACATCCTCCAATGAATGGCAGTCAGTTCCCCAGGCTTTGTCCTGAGACTACTTAAAGTTAGCTTAGTTCCAGCTGCAAGGCCAGCCTGAACTGCCAGACACCAATGGAGCAAAGGCTTAGACTGAATGAAGACTCTGGCTTCAGCCTAACTGGTATTTGGCAGATTGAAATTGCCTCAACATCTCTTGCAAACTCCCAGGCGGATGGGCTCTGAAAGGTGCAGGCCGGAACTGTTTGACTTCTTTGCACCTTTACAAGACCACCTTTTGCTTCCTCCTAACTCCAAAGACCTGTCAGTTCAAAGGCAGCAGAATACGTGTCCCTGGCCACACTGTGTGCCTGTGTGCCTCTCCAAGGGGCTGTCTTCACAGCAAAGAAGACCCATTCCTTCCCGGTGTAGTTGGAACACTTCTGGGCCAGCTGAACAGACACAATACCTAGTCTGTGATCAGCAACATGCTTCCGAACTGCTGGGCAAACAGAAATGGGTATTTGTGGGGTAGGGGACTTTGAGGTTCCCTTGCTGTTCCAGGAATGATAGAATAAACCCTAACTGCTAGGGAGGAACCAAAGCAAGGCACCAGGTCGCTTCAGCAGGGAGGCTGTTTTCAGAGTTCGGCTTCACCTTCAAGAGTGTCAAGGTCAACAGACACCCAGGTACTCTGAGTAACATGAAGACAGGAGGTCGGCTGCCTTAGAGCAGAGTCGTACATTTTCGAGATTTGATACATCAGAGTTCATTTCCTTTTGCTATGCCTTCCACCTGTCTCTCTAAACAGTGTTCTTGGTTTTTTGGGTCTTTTTGTTTGTTTTTCATTGCCAGACGGTGCATGCACTTGCCAGAGAGAGAGTTGGAGAGTGGGAGAGAGAAAGGGAGAAAGCACCTCCCAATGGAGAGGTCACACCACAATCCCTTCTCCTCCATTTCTCCATCCTGTCAGGATCTGGGGCACACATGCACATGTGCCCGATGTGTTTTTCAAGCTGCGGGGGTAGGATTCATAGTGTGGTGGGCCACGTGGGACCCGGCTCCCTTAATCAGTAGGTCATGGGGCTGGCCCATCAAAACGGTGTTTTCTAATATTTATATTTTCTGTTTTAAAATGTCTTCTTTTTTGACAAATTCCACAGGATGCTTTAAATAACTAGAAAGGGACGCTTCTTTTTCCTAACATGTGGTTGAGACTCAGCAGAGGTGTTTACCCCTGTGGGATTTCAGATCCTGAGCTAGGTCCCTTCTCTCTCCCTCCTTTCCGTCACTGCATGCCTCGACAGAAGCAGTTCGACATGTACTCAAGCAGAAGAGAAAGGTTCTTCCTAAGAACGGCCACCGAATGAGGAAGACTGGTTTCGCTTCTGTTCCAACATGGAGGAGGAAACCAGCCTGCCCAGCCCAAGAAGTCCCCCAAGCAGACGCCAAGCTCATCTTCACGCCCTCACTGTCTGATGGCTGGCAAACATGACCTCAGACAGTCCAACTGCTCAGACGATTTGAAAGAGAAGTCTCTATTCATGTTTCCAACATCCCAGGACACATCCTGTTAGTAAAGAACAGTGCGCGGAGCACGTGGCGTTAGTTGACTTTGAGAACCTGAGTGAGACCAGCTTGACAGGTTCTGCATTTCCCCAACTTCTCCCCGCTCCTTACATCAGTCACTCTATCCATCGCGCTCTGCTGTCACTCACCAACGAACAGTAGTGGATTTCTATAAACAGATCAGTCATCATCAAAGGAGACTGAGCGCGTGCTGTCCTCACTATCTCACTCCTGCTCTGTTCATTTGACTGTTGCTGATATTATTCTTGTCTTTTCTTTTGTTTTTACCCAGAGGTGGTGGAGATAATGAAAGCAAGCTTTTGGGCTTTTTTTCTACCCTCTTTTGAAAGGCTAAGTAAGATTTGTCTTTCTCTTCCCGTGCTCTGTGGATATGAGGAGGCTTGGGATTATCCAGGAAAAGGCCCCTCGGCAGACCCAACTGCCCAGTTTCAATTATGTGACGTGATTGATGGTTTTAATATGCCAAGACTAGGTGTGCACATGGCCCATTGCTGGATTTTTATTATCCTCCGATATTTTGAATGTGGTTATCCTCGTGACCTCGTCATCCTGCACGGCCAATGTTTAGATGAAATAGCTAACCCGTTTTGCTCTCTACTGAGACTTTGTGATTGTATGAATTTCTCTGCCAGATGAATGTACTTCCACATTTGCTGTTTAAATGTGATTGTCTAATCTTAATAATAGAAAATTAGAGGCAAACATTTCTCTTTAATGACTTACTTTTTTGTGTGTTTTGTTTTTAGGTTTTTGCCAAAGGGCATGTGCACTTGCTGGAGAGAGATACTGAGAGGGAAAGCTCGAAATCATCCTTCAGTGGAAATGGACCCCACCGTTCCTTTCCATTCTCCTCCTGGGATTTTGGTCATGTGTGATTTTTAAGCTGCCAGGTCCAGGACCTCGAACCATGGTCAGGGTAGGTGGGAGTCTAGCATCTTAACCACTATGCCAAACCACTATGCCACCTGCCAGCCCAATGACTTACTTTTTATTTTTTGGAGAGGTTTTAGCCATAGGGTGTGTGAACTCGCCAGAAAGACAGAGAGCGACAGAGAGACAGAAAGTAAGAAATCACCCCCAGGGGGGATGGCCATGCTACAATCGCTTCTCCATTCTCCTCTCAGGATCTTGGACATGCACGCACATGCACTTGGCCTGAGTTTAAGCCACCAGGTCCGGGACTCAAACCACAGTGGACTACATGAGAGTCCAGCAACATAGCCATTATGCCAACTGCTGTCCCACCCCCCATGATTTACTTTTTAAAAACCTGACAAGGGTACCGTTTTATAAACTACCTTCCCATGAAACCGTAATCTCAACCCAGGGGACTCAGGTGGACGTTTGTTCTCTAGACCAGCTATGAAATGCCCCCATGTCCCCTCTGAAAAAGATCCCCCAATCTCAGCACAATGGGCCTGAGTCCTCAGTGACTTGACCACATTGTCCAGGTCCCCAAAAACTCTCAATAAATGAACACTGGACATTTGCCATTTGTTTTAAAACTCTAAACCCAACCTAAAGCCTACAAAATATTTTCTAGATGTTACCAAGTTCTCAGAAATCATTTGTCTGGAAGCAAAAGAGAAAAAAAAAAAAAAGGAAGGAAGAAGAAAGAAAGGAAGGAAGGAAGCGAGTTTGAAAATAGGCAACTAATGGTGAGTCTCATTTATCTCCAAACTGATTTTTTTTTTTGAAGTGGTTTTTGCTATAGGGCATGTGCACTCACTAGAAAGACAGAGAGAGAGACAGAAAGACAGAAAGCAAGAAATCACCTCCCAGGGGGGATGGTCATGCTGCAATCCCTTCGCCTCCATTCTCCCCTTGTGATCTTGAGCATGCACACACATGCGCCTGGCGTGAATTTAAGCCACCAGGTCCAGGACTCGAACCGCTGTTAACTACATGGGAGTCCAGCGACATAGCCATTATGCTCACTGCTGGTCCCCCCAAACTGATTCTGTAATGGCCCTGGTTTCCAGCTTTTGTTGCCTACTTTAAAGAGTATATCTAATTGTTGTAAAACTTATGATGAAAAGGAGGCTTTAAAAATGCTATGAAGACATGCCAGGTACAGTGGTAGAAAAACTGACTACAGAGGAATGCCAAGAGCTGAGAAATTAAGTCAAAGAAAATTTTTTATCACCTTCTCATCTTTCTTTCACCCAAAACCAGAATGACAATTTCCAATTGCTCAAAACAGAGTCCTTTTTTTTTTTTTAGGTCTGCCATAAGGCACATGTGCTTGCCAGCAAGGAGAGAGACAGAGAGACAACGGAGAGAGGGAAAGTGAGAAATCACCTCTACAGATGGGATGGCCACACCACAATCTCTTCTCCTTTCTCCTCTCAGAATTTTGGGCATGCACACTCACATGCCCAGCATGATTTTCAGTTGCTGGGTCTAAGATTCAAATCACAGCTGACCATGTGAGGGTCTAGAGCCTTCACCACCACGCCACCTGCTGGCCCCAAATAGAGTCTTCACTATAAATTACATGGCTTATAATCAGGAAAATACATTACCTCATTGTTTGTATGCTGTGTGCCCAAATCCTGTTCTAAGCGCTTTATGTATCATCTCGTTAAATTCCCCTCAGGGCCTTCTGAAGTGCTGTTACCCACATTCTGCAAATGCAAAACCGAGGCCTGCAGAGTCCGTCACTGGTCTACAACCTGGGCTGTTAACCCCTTCTCCACATTGCATTTCCACCTGTGGGACATGTGACCTTGATCAAGTGTCTGACATTCAAAAACCCATACTGCCTTGTCTGTACGACAGGAACAACACTGACCACCTCACAGGATTTGGTAAAGAGTAGATGAAAAAAGATACTTAAAAGAATTTGTCACGTTAGCAGACAGACAGTGGTACCTTGAACCAGAGCAAAAGAAGGCCAGAAATGTTTTGGTTGCTCAATAGCTGACCATTTTCCAAATTTGACTAATATTAAACCATGACTGCTAATCCTGCCATTAGAGGAAAGCCTTGCTGGTGTTAACAAAACCAGCCACATGATGCAAGATAAACGCGAGTCTGGGTGCAGAAAAGTAAATGCAACTGTGCATTTACTTGATAAGGTGCTCCAGCTTCCTGTCCACACACAGAGTGTTCCTCTCTGGCTAGAGGACTTCACTGCTCGGCTACACCTAATTAAACTTTGTCTCCACCGGAGCGGACCAGGGATAACCGCCCCTTCCCTAAATAGAGCCTTGTGTTGCCAAAGCATTCTAGAAATTCAGCAGTTCGCAGCATGTTACAAGCCATGGAGTTCTTTTTGGTTTTCCTCCAGTGCGGGACCACAGTGCGCCAGAGCCTGGTGCTAGCCAGAGGATCCTGCCAGTAATCTGGGTCAGTCACCGTGTTTCACACTCTTGGGTCTGCCTGAGAACAGCACTCTCGCGGGACTTAGATGAATGTCATGAAGGCTACGTTCAGAGGGTGGACAGATGCGTGGGAGTCGCTAAGGGGTGGATGAGGTGCTGGAGCCTAGGTAAATGTGGAAAACTTGGCCAGTTCGGGAACCGAAGGGGCGAAGGAGGAAATGGTGTTATGAGAACCCAATGAGAATGGAAAAACCTGGAGAAGGAAGGTAAGACTCAATAGGTCCTGGGCTGTGAAGTCACTCGGAGGCTTCCAGAATCACAGTGGATCCCTTTGATCTCCCAAGGCTGAGTTCAGAGCCAAGGAAAGTCCACAGGAGTTCGTCATGCTAGGGATGCAGAGCAGACAGGATACGGGATGGATAGGGTGGGGAGGGTGGAGGCACTTGTAGAATACCCAGTACCCTGTCCCCTGAAATGGACCCCCATGACAGCCTCCCAGCACTTTCAAAGCTGTCGAGGGTCTAATAGAACAGCTAGAGAAAGTTCCACCAAGGTTCGGGTACAGCCGAGGGGCCCTCGAGGCTTGCCCGTGTTAAATGTACTCTAAATCCTAAGAGCATAAACTGGATTTTCAGGCAACAACAAATAGGCTGCTTGGGAACTGCAAAGGCATAGAGGTGGGACTTGCAGCCGCTCCTGTGATGTTCGAGGTGGTCAGTGACCAGACTCCATTCTGCTTTCGGCACTGATAGTGCAGACTGCGACTTTACGGTCGCCCTGTGCAATGCTGAAACTCGTTCGGCAACCTTTCAAACTTAAAGGTCTAGTAGATACTTGTCCACCACCCCCACATATATCAAAAGCATATCAAAAAACTAAAAGAAGGTATTCAGTATAAGTTAGTCAAAGGGTTGGATTTTCCCCAAAACCCTTACTTGCAAAAGACCCAAACTGCATGTTCTCGTGTCTAAGGGTTCAGATTTGTTTATCATCCAGCCTGGGCCAAGTGGCATTGATGTTTCCAATCTACCTGACGGGGCTGTTTTGTTTGTTTGTTTAAATAAACTTCACAACCCTGATTTGGTTCTGGGCAGACTGACTTTGTAAAGCTTCCTACAAACATACCTCCTCCTAAAGCTCTGCACTTTCCCTAGCTCTGCTGATTTCCTGGTCTGAGCTGAGATTGAAAAGTTCCAAGCTTGTCATTAGCTGGTCTTAGGCTGTGTGGAGCCTGGGAGGGGGCATGATCCTGCCAACGTCTCATCCCAGTTCACTCTCCAGTCGTGCTGGTATCCCAGTCACGGGACTGGAAAATAACCCACCCTCTGGAATATTTTAATGAGCATTCATTAAAGCTGAATGTTTGCAGGTGGCAGCTGTGGACACTTGGGAGGCCATCGTACAATATCTCTGCAGACAAGGTGAGGGCACCATCCTATAATAAAACCATTTCCCTTACAGCTACCTCAGTCCAGAGTTAAAGCAGTTGACAAGGCTGGCAGGAACCACCCCCGCTGGAAGTGGTGCTGACCCCAGGGAGCGCTGTTTCCGAGCGTAAACGTGTGACTATGCTCACACAGCCCAGCAGCAGCCAACGAGGGAATCAGGTTTAAATGGACAGGAGTCTTTTCCAATTCTATAGAAACGTTGAAAGGTTCAAAAACTTCACATAATTTGGAGGTGCACGGAGGGTTGATGTTTGCTATCCGAATATGATGAATCCAACATTTGTGAAATTAGAATAAATGAATAGGATACTTTTCTTACTTTCATTTAGGAATTATGGAGTGCGACGTAGCTTGAATATTTACAGATTTGCTAGCATGCCAACCAATTACTTAATTAGGAAGTTAAATAGTTATTTGTGCACTCAACAAATATTGTCTATCATGTGCCAGAGACTCTTCTAGAAGCTGAAAATCCAGTGAGACAAAAGACAGACCACGTCTCTGTTGCTTGTTGGGGGAGACACAAAATTAAAACAAAACAAACAAACAAAAAACATGAGTGAACTTGTCATTTCAATAGAATGACAAACATTATGTGAAAACACAGATAGTAAATTGGTGGTTAAAGACATGTGCTCCAGAGCCAGACAGCTGGTCTGTATCTCAACCCAGCTACTTCCTCAATGATTTGGGACAAATTACCTAACCTCCTTCTGCCTCATATCCTCCTTGGTGAAGTGAGATAAGAACAGGATTTAACTAGGAGGGGTTTTGTGAGACCTGAACAGGTAAGTAGTTCATATTCTCGGTTGATAACAGTGGTGGACATACAGTGAGCCCTAGATAAATGTCCATTTTTACTACTTTCAACTGGGTGACCCAGGTAGGCTTCTTAGAGGAGGCAACCACCACACAGAGACCTGGCAGAATGAAACGACAAGAGTGAAGACCTAGGAAGAAGTGAGCCAAGCCTTGTCTGTGGAGTAGAAAGACCCGGAAGCAGGAGGAAGGAGGCGTGGGATGAGAGGAGGGCAGGTCCTGCAAGGACTCAAAGGTCTTTGAAAGGAGTGTGCAGATGGCAGGGCCAGGTCGTGGTGTGTAACACAACTTAACCCACATGGAAAAGGTCCTGGATTTGAGTCCCCTGAGCATGCCAGGCCAGTGTGGGGACCTGGACCGGGTGAGACAAGAGTGCATCACAGTGTGAAGACACCTCCCTCCCCCTTTTATTTATTTATTTTGGGACAGAGGATGCATGCACTCACTAGAGAGAGAGAGACAGAGAGAAAGAGGAGAAGTGAGAAGGCGCCCCCATGGGGATGGTCACACTGCAATCCCTTCTCTTCCATTTCTCTCTCTTAGATTTTGGGCATGCATGCACATGTACCTGGCAGGGTTTGAGACTCTACATGGCAGTCAGTCATGTGGGATCCGGCCACCTTAACCACCATTCCACAGACTGGCCCAACACCTGCCTCTCTCTCTTTCTTTCTTTCTCTCTTCTCTGTCTCGGATAAATAACTTTTTTTAGAAGTTTGTTTCTGGGGACCAGCAGATGGCATAATGGTTATGTTGCTGGATTCCCACATAGTTAACTGAGGTTCAAGTCCTATACCTGGTAGCTTAAAACCCATGCTGGGAGTGGGTTTGCATGCCTGCCCAAGATCCTGAGAGGAGAATGGAGAAGAAGGAATTGCGGAGTGGCCATCCCCCCCGGGGCGGGGGGAGGAGGCGATTTCTCACCTTCTGTCTCTCCAGCAAGTGCACATACCCTATAGCAAAAATCTCTCTTAAAATATAAATAATACGTTTGTCTCTGACAAAGAGATAGCCATTGGAGGTTTTAAAGAGAAGATACCTAGGTCCTGATTTATACTTTAAAACGATTCAACCTAGAGCCAGCAAGTGGCATGGCAATGAAGACCATGTACTTCCACATGGCCAACAGTTTGAGTCCTGGACCCAGAGGTTTGAAAATCACACCATGCACGTGTGTATGCCCAAAATCCTGAGAAGAGAATGGAGATAATGGATTGCAGGTGGCCATCCCCTCTGGGGGGATTTATTTCTCACTTGCCCTCCCTCTAGCAAACACATATGCCCTAGAGCAGAAACCTTAAAAAATAAAATAAAATAAAAACAACGACCTGCTTTTGTGGAGAGGAACATATGATGAGGACAGGAGACAAGCAGGCACTGGGGGGTTTCTATAAGATGGTGGACACTAGAGGATTTTTATTTATTTATTTTTTTTTGAAAGAGAGAGAGAGAGAGATTTTTGCTGTAGGGCGTAAGTGCTCACCAGAGAGACAGAGACAGAAAGCGAGAAATCACCCTCCAGGTGGATGACCATGCTGCACTCCCTTCTCTTCTAGTCTCCTCTCGGGATCTGGGGCACGCATGCACACACACCTGGCATAGTTAAGCTACTGGCTCTGAGACTTGAACTGCAGTCAGCTACATGGGAGTCCACCGATGTAACCATTATGCCATCTGCTGGTCCCACTAGAGAATATTTTTAAGATAACAGAAATGATCCAGCTATAGGGAGAAAATTATGTAGGCAAGAGAAGGAAAGGAGGTCTTTGAGAGGAGGGAAAGATGAGATCCAAAGATTACACAGAGAAGCCCACCCTCGGTTCAAATCCCCGGCTCAGTCAACCTGATGCATACGAGGTGCATGGGTGGGTGCCCAAGGTCTTGACGAGCTGGGGGACTGAGAAAGAGGGACTGCGGTGTGACCAGAACCCATCAAAGGTGCTCCTCTCTCTCTGTCTCTCACTCACACATGCAAGCGCTCTCTAGCATACATAAAACAAGGAAAACAAAGAGAAAACAAAGTTCCCGTGAAAAGCCCAAAGGGAAGGAAGACTGTCCTTTGTAATAGGAGAGAAGGGGGAAGGTGTGAGTGTATGTTCAAGGTCGGCCGGCTCAGCGGAGAGGACGAGGCCATTCCTGGCTGACCTCTTCTATCTTCTCAGTGCTATGAGGAAAGCTCACCTGGGGTGGGCTGGTGGGGGAGTCTGCAAGACAAGCTTGTTACAGAATCACTGACCTTTAGTAAAACACCCCCCGTACTCCCCACGGCGCCCAGCACACTGCTAGTTAACACAGTCTGAACAGTCTTCAAAGAGGTCACGGAAAAAGTGTATTATGAAAAAACTATGCATGAATTTTTAAAATGTATGCTCCAGTATCAACTTAGGCTTTAGAATTGTGTTCTTTCTATTCAGGGTAGAGTGTGTACCTGTGCATGGGTTGGAGGGGCGGGCAGAGAGAGGCACGCCCTCCACAGGGTCTGGTCATGCTAGGATCTCCTCCCTCCTCCGGTCCTCCAGCCCATCACCTCTTGGACACTCGTGCAAACACCTGGCGTTTTTCGGGCTGACTGGGTGAGGGATTCGAACCACGGTCACCATATGAGATCCGGTTTCTCTTGAGCAGCGAATGGCCTCTGCACCATAGAGCCAGCCCCCAACTCCTACTTTAATTCCACCTTTTCCACAAACTTCAAGTCCCCTTGTAGGTCTCAAGTACACACCGTGAAGGCCATAACGTGTGCAGGGTGCGTTTCGCCCGCGCTCTGAGTCGCAGTGTGAAGCCCAGAGTCGAGCCTCTCTTCCTCAGGTGTCACAGCTGCCAGCTGTTGGGTGAAGGCAGGGTCTCGGATCTCTGCAAACAGTTAAGCCAAATAACAGGCCTCCAAACACAAACATCAGTTCTAAGTAGACACAGGCTGATAAATGCTGCCTTAAAGATAAGAACCTGGCTCTTTATCTGGTTGGCATCTCAGCCCAGCGCACACACCAAATGTCGGAATCCCAGTGGGCTAGCGCGAGGAATTCAACCTCTTGTCCCGCCCGACATTACTCTGACCTTCGCTATACCACGTTTTCTCTACTTGGGGCTGAGCAATGGCATGGTGGTAACACAACTGGCCCCACATGGGAAAGGTCCGTCTCGGGATCTCCTTGAGCGTGGGGGACATGCACGCGAACCCCCGTGATAACTGGCTGTGATGCCGGGACGTGGAGTGTGGCGTGAGGACAATCTGTCTCTCTCGTGGAAGAAATAAAAGCAAAAAACAAATTTCCTTTCTTTTCTCC
>NW_006159630.1:8809495-8811104 GCF_000334495.1 Tupaia belangeri chinensis | reverse complement strand
CTTTTTTTGTCCTCCTTGCTTTTGCCCTTACCATTTTTCCTAGTTTGACCGGAGTTCAGTTATTTCAATTACATTCCATGAATTTTCACTTCCTAAGTAATTTTTCCTTTTCGTTTATCACCTCATCTCCAAGCGTGCCCAGCCTCCTCCCCACCCTCACTCTATCAAGAGAACAGTCCTCCATCCAACACCATCAGGGCGCAGGTACAAGATTTTTTTCTCTCCAGGTTCTCCCTGGACAGGCCACCTCACCTCAGAGAAGAGGTCCTGGAACAAAAGTTGAAGTGGGCACGAAATGGGTGAGAATTTTCTTACTGCTTTGTTCACTTCAACTATCAGACAATCAATAGTCAAAGGCCCTTTTGCCTTTTCCATTACATCCTTTGAGTAGATACTTTATGAGATATAAGCACCTGACATATTTTGCAAATACTTACTGAATCGTTTGGTCTGGGAGCCAAGGTCTAGTGGTCCCTTTCCCAGATGATGGACCTCATATTGTGTAAAGGAAGAACAAACAATGTCTGCAAAAATCCGTTAAAAACTCTACCTAGACATTCTTCCGACTTGCTTTCTATATTTCTATTAAAAGGTAAGGAGAGATCTATCCTCCAATGTTCTGAACAGGCTGAGGGTACAGATGGGCCTAGAGAAAGTAGAAACCTAAGACTATGTCCCCGCTTTGAAAGTTGGCCCTGTAGCATGTAGATACTTGGCCACTGGGCACGGCTCTTCCATGTGTCATCTGCCCTCAAAGCACTGGAGAGCCCCTCCAGCTGGGTACCCAAATTAACTGTACAATTGCAGAGACCCATTTCAGGCAGAGGGCAGAGAGCCATGGGGACACCATTTCAGTGCTGCTCAGAATTGTTCAGGCCGCCTGTCTCCTGATGTCCTAAGATTTTCTTTGACACTAGTCATGCAACAAAGTAAGAAGGTCAAGGACTTCTAGAGTCAGACTGACCAAGACTTGAAGCCAGGCTGGGCTGCTGGCTAGCTGTGTGATCTCAGGCAAGCTACTTGGCCCGGCTGAACCTGCTCTTGTGGGTAAGATGAGTGCCACACTGCATACGCCATAGGACTATCCTGAAAGGGCCAGCAGGTGGTGTGGTGGTTAAGGCAAGGGACTCCCATGTGGCCGACCACATTTGCATCCTAGACCCAGCAGCTTGAAAAATCACACCAGGTGTGTATGCATGCATGCCCAAAATTCCAAGAGAAGAGTGGAGAGAAGAGATTGTGGCATGGCAATTCTCCAGGGGGCAGTTTCTCACTTTCCCTCTCACTCTCTCTCTCTGTCCAAAAATCTTTAAAAAAACAAAACAAACGAAAAAGAAAACTATTGTGAGAACAGAGATAAGGTATACAGAATGCCTGGGGTGGGTGCTTGGAATGACAGCTCTTATTATGGATAGAATGCCTAGGTTTGATTTCAGGGCCCCAGGATGACCGAAACAAAGCTCTTGAACTTAAATATCTGATGTTTTAAATCCTACAACTAAAAATTCAAGGTGAAAGAAATAAACGTGACAGACACTACGAGTCATCACTCAGTACACACGTAACCACCCTCTGGGCTAAAATCAACCATGGCAAGGAAACGAGGTGC
>NW_006159630.1:8806176-8809476 GCF_000334495.1 Tupaia belangeri chinensis | reverse complement strand
GACCTTGAGAAAAAGATTCTAGTTTCTCATCTCATTCCAGGCCTGCCACAGCTGCTGAGGCTGAGCAGCTGAGCTCCATCCACATCACTGGTCTTGCCAGTCCCAGTTCAGACACTGCAGAAGATGGGCCTGCTCCCCAGGTGAAGGAGGAAAAGTAGGAGACCTAGAGAGGGAAGAGGCAAAGGCTGCTTCAGGCTCCAGGAGCTTTTCCAGCACCCAGAGCAAGAAAAAAGTTTGGTCCCAGCCCCTCTCAGTGCCCAATTCTGCAGGTAGAGGAGCAGCAGGGGCACCTTCAGGGCAGCCAGGAACTTGGCCAAGGAAGCACAGAGGAAAGGCAGGGGAAGCCCTGATTCAGATGGCACCCCTCTGCAGGGCCACTCAGAGGGCTATCCCGACCCACAGGACAGTCAAACAGGTTTCCTGAGGAAAGGAGTGAGAGACAGGATGAGCTGCACAATGTTACAACTTTTTTTTTTTTTTGAGAAGTTTTCGCTATAGGGCGTGTGCGCTTGCCAGAGAGAGAGAGACATAGAGGCAGGAAGCGAGAAACAAACCTCCAGGGAGGATGATCACGCCACAAACCCTTCTCCTCCACTCTCCTCTCAGGATCTTGGGCACGCGTGCACACGCGCCCGGCATGAGTTTTAAGCCACCGGGTCCGGGACGCGAACTGCGGTCAACTACGTGGGAGTCCAGCAACATAGCCATTACTCTAACTGCTGGTTCACAACATTACAACTCTTCAGGGTCGTCTGTTTATTGTGGGCCAGGAATCGTGGTTATATACATGTTGGTGGGCGGTGATTGGTTGTTAAAAGGTGGGTTATGATTGGTTGCTTTTGTAGACCAATCATGAGGTACCAGGTATGCAAATCTGAGGGATTCTAGTGGCCAATCAGAGTATGGCTTTGAAGGTGAGGTTTTGAAGGGGAGCCAATCATGGCCTTTGTCACTGTGTAATTATTTGCTCTCTGAGCCTAAGATGGCAATAGTAAGAGACTCATGAAAATGGCCTCGGCAGACTCGCTGGTGCGCAGCCTCCCACAGGGGGCCAGCTGGCCTTTTCTCTACCTGAAACCACAGGCATGGGGCACAAGGGCAAACCCCAGGTGCCCACACCTAGCAGTACATTGGCATTCCTCCCCCTTGCTATTTGAAATGCTTCAGCCACGCTCTTGTGGACAGACTCCAGGGAGTGTGTGCCAGTTCAGGGCTCTAGAGCTGACTTCGATTTTTAAAGAAACAAACAAAAATTCTGAAACGTTTATTCATTTCTTCCATGGAAGAGACAGAGACAGCACCCATCAGGGTCCTGATGCTGAGACCTACCCCTGCCAGCCCTGGAGCGTGGGCACACGCATGCCTGGTGTACTCAGGGAGGTCTCCAGATGCAAATGCTGAACCTCCGCATGTTGGGCAACCCCACAATGTCGCATCTACCTCTGTGTCACCGCCAGGCCCCAGGAAAGGGACCTTATCATGTGGACACTGGACAGCTCAGAGAAGCTCTGGCAAGGTGGGATCCATGCTCAGGAGAAGGGCAGGAAAGAAGTGAAGCTGAGGACAGGCACAGCGTGCCACAGGGGGGTCTGGTGAGGGCAATCGTGGGCGCCCACAGCTGCCACCAGCACCTCCACTAGCATCAGCAGCCAGGAGCTGCAGAGGGACTCGGTGCCACTGCTGTCCCAGGGTGGAAAGTGGATGTTGCAGGTGACACCTTTCCATCACGGAAAGAAACATCTCCCCTTTCTCTACCTCACACGACTCCCTCTCCACCCAATGCCCCAGGAGGTCGGGTCTGAGTCACTGGTCCCAGCCCACAGGCATGTACCCTAGCTCTGCGGAGTCCTGGGAAGAGATCTTGCCAGACAGAGATGAATACCTCAAACACAGAGAAGCTCTGCAGATGCCAGGAAGCCTGCTACCAATCATTGCTCTCGGCAGAATGGACTGCAGAGCCGGCACAAGGCGACCTGCCATCAGGGGGCGTCCTGAGTTGGTGGCCAATTAACGTAAACCGGTAGAGAAGTGCGCGAGCCAGGAAAACCGGCGCCCGAGTGGTGAGTCTGTGACCAGGGCAGGTAAATAGGCTTCTCTGGGTCTTGGCCATGTACAGAATAGGAAGACTATTCCTACCCCCCTTGCAGTGTTCGTGTCTAGGTCAAATTAGGGAATCTGGTGGGCTTTGAAAACTGCACTGTGAGTAAATGTTTGCCTCTCAGGTAAAACAAGCGTTTTACAATGAGAAAGATATTCTCTGCACGGTAGGGTTATTGTGAGGTAACGTCGAATATTATATATTCATGGCTTATTTACAGGTTAAAATTCTTCGATGTCTGGGGTTTCCCTCAAAATATGGAGGAGGATGGGACAGGAGAGGGCTCGCTGACCATCAGGCTGGCCAGGAGTTGGTGCTGGGGCACCGGACAGCGCACGTCACGCCATTTCCTCTGCGTTGGTGCGGCATGAGATCCCCCCCAATAAACTTTTCTTTTTTAAATGAAAAGTCTTGGGTTGACTTGAAACCTCAGCAGCCTCCCGCATCTCTCCCTAGTTTCCTCCCTGCAGACCACCCCCTTCCCTGTGGCCCCGACGTCAGGCTATACCAGAGAAGCCGTCCTGAGTGGCTCAAGGTTTGAACCAAAACAAGAAACCCCAGAGAACTAATTAACAACAGCAGAAAAACAGAATCCAAAAAAAGGGGGGGTAGCCTTTACAAAATGACTCTTTCCAGCCAACACAAACGAACCGAAACCTCTTTTCCTAAAACTGCGCTTGGTAAGCGGTCACAGAATCTAAGGCGTCGCGAACGCGCCCCTAAGGCTGCACCCCGGGCGGACAGGTGCTCGGGCCCTGCCCACCGGCGCCGCCCGGCAGCCCAGGGCCCCGCCCCGCCTCTCCTTCCTCCGCAGACTCCCCGCGGCGGCAGTTTGGCCGGAGGAAGCGGGGAGACCCGGGGCCTGGCGTTGCAATGGCCTGGAAGGGGCCGCGAGCGTCCCGAGGAAGCCTGACCATCACACCGCGGGTGCTTCATTACGATCAGTAACCCGACTGCAGAGCTGCTCGTGGGGGAAAGGCTCGCGGGCGCCGGGGAGGTTTGCGGTCACCTGAACGCTCCCACCAGCCGACTCAATAGGGTCCCTCTAAGAAACCGCCGCGGCTGGCAGCGCCGCCCACCGCCCGCCAGGCCCTCTGCAGTGCGGCCGAGGATGCCCAGAACAAACATGGTTCCCGGCGGGGCAGAGGACCTTCCGCCCCCAATCAAGATGGCGGAACGAGGGGGCGGGGCTGGAGGCGGAA
>NW_006159630.1:8801864-8806117 GCF_000334495.1 Tupaia belangeri chinensis | reverse complement strand
GCCCCCCCCCCCGCCGGGCCGGCTCGGCTGCGCCTCGGCCGCCGCGGGCCCCACAGGTCAGTGTCCGGTTCCCCAACCCTCCGACCCCGCAGGTCAGTGCCCGGGCACCCAACCCTCCAACCCCGCAGGTCAGTGCCCGGCTCCCCAACCCTCCGACCCCGCAGGTCAGTGCCCGGTCCCCCAGCTTTCCGACCCCGCAGGCTAGTGCCTAGCTCCCCAACCCTCTGACCCGGCAGGTCAGTGCCTAGCTCCCCAGCCTTCCGACCCGACAGGTCAGGCCCCAACACCCCGAACCTCCGACCCTGCAGGCCAGTGCCCGGCTCCCCAGCCTTCTGACCCAGCAGGTCAGGCGCTGGCCCCCCAACCCTCCGACCCAACAGGTCAGGTCCTGGTCCCTCAACCCTCCAACCCTTAGATCAAGCCTGGACCCCCCCCCACACACACACACACACCCGCAAGTCAGCTGTAGACCCTCACAGGCCCCTCCGGTCAGCCCCCAGGCCCCAAACTCAAAAACTCGCAGGTCACTCATGGACCTACGTCCCCCACCCCCAAGTGAGTGTCGAACCTTGGGAATCCTCACCTGCCTTAGGAGTAACTTGCTCCTCAGCTCTGGGCTCCTCTAGGTACCAGCTGCCGACCCCTTGAAAAGTCACTCAGCAGTTCTGGAGCCTTCGCGGCCTCGGGACCGTGACTCCTCCTCACACTTGGGTTCCCTAGGTGCGTCCTTCGATTTTAGCTGAAAACGCCAGGGGTCTCTCTCTAGGCTCTCTTCCCAATATAACAAGTCCTGAAACTTTTTCTTAGAAGAGACTGCTCCCAGGCCAGCCGGTGGTGTCCTGGTTAAGGTGACTGGATCCTGCATAGCTGACTGTGGGGTTGGAGTCTGCCCACTCCGGGCGCCTGAGAAACAGGCCAGGCTCACGTGTGAGCATGCAAAATCCCGCGAGGAGACTGGAGGAGAAGGGATTGTAGCATGGCCATCACCCCTGGGGGGTTCTTCTGGGGGTAGTTTTTCACTTTCTCCCACTCTCTCTCTGTCTTTCCTATTCTCTGGCCATTGCATGCACTCTGTAGCTAATTAAACACACACACAGAGATTGCCGCCTTATGTTAACACTGTCCCTGAAAGTCATTCATCCTCATCCTAACCGTTCTCCTGCCGGCCCCCAAGAGTAACTTCCACAATGTCAAATCTCTTTTCCACCCTTTGGGAGGTGTTGGAGTCCACCTTTTGATAGGTAAACCTCTTCATTTTAGGACACTAAGGCACTTCCTATTTAGGTTATCCTATGTTATCCCCCAAACACTGGAGATTAAACCGATGTAGAAAGATGGGGCGGTAACCACATCCTCCTCCTGGAACAGCATTTTGTGTTCCTAGAGATTGTTGGCATGGGAGGACCAAAGCAAAAGAGCACTGAGGGGGAAAGCTCCATAGGGAGTTTCTTAGAAGCCTGGGGGGATAACTTATGCAACATGAAAGAAGAAATTGCAAAATGAGGTCTTGCTCTAGTTTGCAACTTTTTCATGAGTTGAACAGTGCAACTATACAAGGTTGGAAATTCTTCACTATGTTTGAAATGATTTGACCCACCCCCTCTTAGCTGTACATGTAGTGCAGCCTTTGCTGTATCTTAGTCATACTTCCAGATTTACAAAAAAGCTAACCCGTATTAATGCCTGATTTTAGAAATGTATTGATTTCCATAATTGTTATATGTGATTTGTTCCCAGTGAAACCCACAAAACCTTGAGTGCCTTCTCTCTTCAAATCACAAAGAAACAGAAGTTCCCAGGTTTCTGTTCTTAAAAGAGTTTACAAACTATTTAAGGAAATAAATCTATGAAGAGTTAACAAGAAAAATGTAAATAGTTTGCAATGGTAGATAAGACATTTTAAGATAACTGTGTACATTTATCATAGAGTTCTAAAGGAAGTCACTTTAGGCTTGGGTCCTTTTTATTAAGGATGAGCCCTAAGGACAGATGAGATTCGGATATGAGTGTCTTAGTTGGTTTGTGTTGCTGTTACAAGATACCTGAGATTGAATAAGCTCAAGGAATAGAATAAAGAATAGAAATTTATTTTCTCACAGTTCTGGAGTCTGGAAAACCCAAGATCGAGGTGCTGGCATTTGATGTGCATCAATGGACATACGTGTGTATCCCTCATGGAGTAGGAGGAGGAAGAGTATCAAAGAGCCTAAGCTATTCTGTCATTGGGAAAGTCATGATGCATTTTTGGATAGAAAAACATTTCCAACTACCTAATAGTCCCCTTCAACCCTTTTATAAGGAACTAACTCTTTTCATTCTTTTTTTTTTTTGGAGAGGTTTTTGCTATAGGGCGTGTGCGCTCGCCAGACAGACAGACAGACAGAGAGAGACATAGAGACAGAAAGTGAGAAATCAACCCCCAGAGGGGATGGTCACGCCGCAATCCCTTCTCCTCCATTCTCCTCTCGAGATCCTGGGCACACACGCACATGCATCCGGCGTGAGTTTTAAGCCACTGGGTCCAGGACGCGAACTGCGGTCGACTATGTGGGAGTCCAGCGACATAGCCATTACGCTAACTGCTGGTTCCCAGGAACTAACTCTTTTCTGAGGGGAAGTCTGAGGGAAGAGAATCCTGAAATAAAAGGACAGACAGACAGGTAGAGATCTGGGGAGTAAATGGAGGAAGATCTGGTGCAGGGTTGGTGATGAGGAACAATTAGCAAGGAAGTCCATGGTACCTTCAGAGAAACAGGAGAAAAGGTAGGAGGGCTGGAAATCAGAAGAGGAAGGAGACAGCTCACATGGGGTGCAGTCCACAGGGCTCTGTGTCAGACACATCCCGAGAATCACTGGTAACCCAATGGCAAGATGAACCTTCTCCTCACCATGGATGGAGCAGAAGCATGCGTGCATATAGGAAAACTGAGAGCGCTTACAGCACTCCTAACCACAGTAACTACTACATGGGACTTCCATGCCCCCAGATTTCTCTCCAAGTCTGTAGAATACTGTTTCTGTTTGCTCTTTTGATGTAGTTCTGTGCCTTCCCCTTCAGCCACAGCAGCCATCCCAAGAGAAGTTCTACAGCATGGCTGCCCAGATCAAGCTACTGTTAGAAATTCCTGAGAAGATCTGGAGCTCTATGGAAGCTGCTCAGTATCTCCAGGCCACCCAGCTCTACCTGCTCTGCTGCCACCTTCACAGCCTGCTTCAGCTGGATTCCTCTAATTCTCGATACAGTCCTGTCCTCTCCCGATTTCCTATACTCATCCGGCAGGTGGCAGCCGCCAGCCACTTCCGGTAAGTGGATTCTGCGTGAAGATCTCTGGGATGGTCAGGTGGCATCACATACTGTTACAGTCTTTCTTCTTTCCTGACACATCAAGGCTCTTCATCCAAGATGCTAAATTTCCCTATTGACCTTAGATATCATTATTCTAGGTCAACTATTCTGCACGAAAGCAAGGTGCTGCTCAAGTGCCAATCAGTGTCTGACCAAGCGGTGGCCGAGGCCCTGTGCTCTATAATGCTTTTGGAAGAGAGTTCTCCTCGCCAAGCCCTCACAGACTTTCTGTTGGCCAGAAAGGCAACCATTCAGAAACTTATCAACCAGCCGCACCATGGTGGGTGTGACCTCCCTCTACACTTTGGTCCTTAAACATGGGATGGAGAGGGGTGAGCTGAGAGACTGAAGCATCCCAAGCATTCTGCTTTTAATGTTACTGAAAGTAATGAAGAGCAAGGCCTTCCTTTGCAAGGTAGACTTTGTCTAAAAGAGGTTGATTTCTTCCTGTAGGTGCTGGTGTCAAGACTCAGATCTGCTCATTAGTGGAGTTGCTGGCCACCACTCTGAACCAGGCTCATGCCCTTTTCTACACTTTACCAGAAGGTTTGCTGCCAGATCCAGCCCTACCATGCGGCTTGCTCTTCTCCACTCTGGAGACCATCACAGGCCATCATCCTACTGGTGAGCTCTGACTGCCATTTTTCCCTGGTTTGTTGAGCTGATACTCAGTATCTGCCATGTGCCAGCTAATGTGCTAGGCTCAGGGACAGAGTGTGAGCAGGACAAATAGAGACCCTTCCATTGCGGAGGTCACAGACTAGTGGTGGGGCAGGGACTGAACTCAAGAATACGTAGATACCTGTTTAATCCCAATCTCAGTCGCTGCTATAAAGGCAAGGTCCAAATTGCCTAGAGGGCACTGAATTGAAGGAACTCACCAGTATCAGAGAAGGCTTCCCTGGGA
>NW_006159630.1:8768072-8801471 GCF_000334495.1 Tupaia belangeri chinensis | reverse complement strand
AACTGATAACTGAAGTCGAATAGGAGTTAGTCAGGTGAAGAAGACAAGGAAGAGAGTTCCAGGCAGAGGGAAGAGGATGAAGAAAAGAAGACGTTAATATAGTTGAAGGACTGAGTGAAAGCCAGCGTGGTGGAGATATACTGAGTGAGGAGGAGAGCAGCGTGAGATGAGACTGGAGACGTGACTGGTCCAGGTACTGCCATACCTTGCAGGCTAAGGCAGGGAGCCCAGACTTCATCCACAGAGCAGTGCCTAGTGTCCTGGGGCCTTCCAGGCCTGATGGGACCCCTCTGTTACATGTTTCCATGCCTTTTGTACTTTCATGTGGTAGCATTTATTCTGGCTGGAATTGAACACATACAGTTGGCTTTTCATGTGGCAGTTGATCTCTATGAGGCTTAGAGCAAGGGTTCACTGAGGAGGCATTCACCGTGATCCAGGTATCATACGTGGGGGCTGGGCTGGGAGGGAGCAATAGAGACGACACTCACTGGACAACTCAGGCATCAGTTTCAGAAGAGGTTTTGGTGATGATTTGGCCGTACAGGGTGTGGGAAGGGAGGTGTCCAGGTTAACAAGAAAAGGAGCTGGTTTGAAGGGGCTGATGTTGGGTTCACTTTTGAAGATGTTGCCTTGGAGATGATTAAGACCATGGAATGGGACTCTCCAGAGGGCAGGCGACCGTGGGCCCAGCACAGATCAGTCTGAGAGCTTATTGGAGACAGTCCTGTGGCATGTGACAGTTACTTGGAGTTGTGGGAATGTGGACATCATCATTAAGGACAGAAGATGATGAGGACTGTGTCTTACAGCAGTCCGTTGGAAATGTCAGCAAATTGGGGAGACTCAGTCCAAGGGAGAAAAGGAATAAGTAGTGTCAGGTTCTAGCCAAGTGGGATTTCCACAGAGAGATGTGTATTCCATGGTCTCATCTTTGGCTTGCTTTATCTTTCGACTAGAGCCTACTTCTTTATGCTTTGATTTCTAGGTGCTTATGTTTCACTCTTTATCCCTTTTATGGAAACTGAGTATTGGCTAATGTGTCTTGACATTAGAAAACAGAAGTAGCAGGGCTCTCGGAAGGGCCTGTTTCAAACTCTGGAGGGTGCCTTGGGCACAGTGTACAGTGAACGGAGCCTCCTGGTTGTGCACAGTGCACGTCTATGCCCTTAATGGATCACCTCTGAAGAGCTTTGGAAGGCTTACCAATCAGGATGAGTGGCTATCGATTCTCTCCGTGGACCCTGGAGGGAGTACGTAGATGGTGAGGGCAGGGACACATTAACTTTGGCTTTTTGGCAGCTCAGGTTCTGCTTTGACAGTGCCAACAACTGCACAGCACTCACCTGCTTTCCTACTGTTTTTATCCCTGCTTCTTCCTGACCTTTCCCATTGTCCTTAATGGTAGCTTGACTGGAGTTGTAGGGAAGCTGCCACTGTCCCTGGTGAGGGAGGCCTGGACACGTTTTATATCTCCTCCCCTTCACCTCAGGAGTCCGGTTTGATCTGCCCAAAGGAAAATGAAATGATGTTCAGAAATTCCTTCTAGGTCCATTTTTAAATTTGCTACTAAAGGACAGCCTTGTCTTCAGGAAAGGGCATTGGAGTCCTGCAGGGGGAGGTGACACTCTGCAGCTGGTTCAGACACCTGCCCGCATCCGTCATCGAGTTCCAGCCAGCACTGCGGACACTTGCACATCCCATCAGCCAGGAATACCTGAGAGACACACTGCAGAAGTGGATCCACATGTAAGTAAGGAGGCATTTCCCTGAGGCAGGCAGAGACAACCGTGTAGCCTCGTATGTGGCCGCAGGGTCACTGAGGGGAGCAGAAAAGCCCAATCTCTGAGGTGTCATGCCGAATGCCAGCTGTTCACTCTGGTCCATGGCGGCCATCATGGCCATCAGCACCTGCTCAGGGAGATTCAGGAGGGAATTTGTGTTTCCAAATATTATGTACAAGAATTGATATTTTTCTTTGTTTTTATTTAATGCGTTGATTTCTGAGGCCATTCTATGGGGCTCAAAACTTCCATATGTCCTCAGGGAAGCAGGGCTGGTCAAAGGCTACAGACTCCACACCCTAGTGCAGTGAGAAATGCTCTGGATTGACGTAGATCTATAAGTATAAGCACACTGAGATATATACACACATATACATGTATTTATGTTATGCTTAATATGTATTTATTATCTATATTTATAGTTACATTTATTTATTTATTTGTTTGTTTGTGAGGTTTCTGCTATAGGGTGCATGTGCTTGCCAAAAAGACAGAAACAGAAAGTGAGAAATCACCCCAGTCTCTCCTCTGTTCTCCACTCGGAGTCTTGGGCACGCACACACACGTGCCTGGTGTGAGTTTAAGCCACCGGGTCCAGGACTTGAAATGTGGTCAGCAACATGGGAGTCCAGCAACATAGCCGTTACGCCAACTGTTGGTCCCTATGTGTATATTTATATATTTATCAGCATGCTCATAGCTCTACATGAGAGAGAGAAAGGGAAACTTTATATATGGGGACCTAAGTAAGAGGTTTTTAAAATGTAGTCCTGCTGTTTTTCTCAGGAAGGTGTGAAAGCCACAAAACGGAGTCCAGGGAAATTATTTTGTTGCAGGTGTAATGAAGATATTAAAAACGGGATCACCCACCTGTTACTGTACGTGAAGAGTGTGAGAGGTCTCGCAGGGATCCGCGATGCCATCTGGGAGTTACTTACCAGTGAGTCTGCCAGTCACAGCTGGGATGTGATATGTCGGCGACTTCTAGAAAAGCCACTCCTGTTCTGGGAGGATATGATGCAGCAACTGTTCCTTGACCGATTACAGGTGAGGTGGAAAATCACTCAGTCCACGTGTTTACAGCCAATCCTAGTAGGGATTTTTGACTGTCTTGGGAGACTCCTATCATTCTGGAGCGTTCCTGCTCTGCTTGCTAATGGGTCCAGATTTTTCTAGCACAGAAAAGACAGCAGGCCTCTGCCCACTGGTCAAAGATGTGCCCATGTCTGTCAGCAGTGGTTTCTACCAATACCATGTGGCCTTCCTGAATGTGGTGGTGAACATTCTGAGTGCTAGGATCTGTTATCATTGGGCACTCGGGTCTTGAGGTTTCCTTCATGGGCTATGATCAGAACTGTTCTCTGAATCTCTTTTAGACTCTGACAAAAGAAGGCTTTGACTCCATCTCCAGCAGCTGCAAAGAGCTCCTGGTGTCAGCTTTGCAGGAACTTGAAAGCAGCACTAGCAACTCCACTTCAAATAAGCATGTCCACTTTGAGCAGAACATGTCCCTGTTCCTGTGGTCGGAGAGTCCCAGTGACCTTCCTTCTGATGCAGCCTGGGTCAGTGTGGCGAGCCGGGGCCAGTTGGCCAGCAGTGGCCTCTCCATGAAAGCTCACGCTGTTAGCCCCTGCGTGCAGAGCTTCTGCTCTGCCCTGGATTCCCAGCTAAAAGTTAAACTCGATGACCTCCTGGCTTACCTGCCCTCCGAGGACTCACCGAAGGATGTGCCCTCTGTGTTGGCCAGGAGCTCTGCCTTTGACAAGTACGCCGATGCTGGGACCGTGCAGGACGTGCTGCGCACCCACTCGGCAGCATGCATCCAGCACATCACTGACTGCATCCGAGCACAGCTGCAGAGCATCGAGGAAGCCGTGCAGGGGCAACAGGATGCCCTCAGTGGAGCCAGGCTGCATGCAGTCCTCTTCATGGCCAGGCTCTGCCAGTCTCTGGGAGAACTGTGCCCCCACCTGAAGCAGTGCATCTCTGGAAAATCCAGTAGCTCTGAGAAACCAGCCAGAGAGTCAAGGGCTCTGAAGAAACAGGGGAAAGGGAAAACCCAGGAAATCATTCCTGTACAGGCCAGGTGGCAGGAAGTGAAGGAAGTGCTCCTGCAGCAGAGTGTACTGGGCTACCGAGTGTGGAGCTCTGCCGTCGTGAAAGTGAGTGGTGGAACTTCTCCCTGTTTTGCCCAACTTTTATCATAAGTCTAGTCTTGCCAACCTCCATAAGACCTTGGACTCGTCCAAGGATGTGCCCTCTGTGTAATAGTAATTCTTACTTCATATAGGTATCTTGACTTTCTCTCTGCCAAATGGCTCAGTGTAAAACCATTTCCATTCATTTCTAGCTTAGATCTTATAGCAGAAAACCTGCCTTTTTTCTTCCATGAGAGTGACTCTCTGCCTGTTCAAGGGTCTATATTTCGTAAATGCTATATTCTCTGTCGTCTCCACCAGTCTTGTAAGGACTGACATTTGATATTTATAGGGTAGTTAGCAACAAAATTCTCATGATACCAATAATTACCCAAGAGTGATTATACTAGTAGCTTTTTTTTTTTCCTTTATAAGAGACAGGGTCTTGCTGTGTTTCCCAGACTGGCCTCAAACTCACAATCCTCCAGCCACACCCTTGGGAGTAGCTTGGGCTGTAGGTGCACACCAACACGTCCAGCTACACTGGTTGTGTGAGACCAACATGACAGTAATCTAGGTGCTTATATGGATATTTGCCTTTTATTACCAGGTTTTGATTCATGGATTCACCCGGTCGTTGCTTTTAGATGATGCTGGCTCAGTTCTGGCCACGGCCACCAACTGGGATGAACTAGAAATCCAGGAGGAGACAGAGTCTGGCGGCAGTGTCACATCCAGGATCCGGCTCCCTGTACAGGTAAGCAAGTCCCACCGATACAGGGACCGTGCACTGGGAATGCTGCTGCTGCTGCTCTGTGGAAAGGAGAAAAGTTTAGAAAACCATTCAACATGTGACTTCTAAGGAATAGCTAAAAGTAACAGTTATCACTTTTTTTTTTTTTTTTTTGAGAGATTTTCACTGTAGGGCGCGTGCGCTCGCCAGACAGACAAAGAGAGACATAGAGACAGAAAGCGAGAAATCACCCCCCAGGGGGGAGGGTCACGCCGCAATCCCTTCTCCTCCATTCTCCTCTCGGGATCTTGGGCACGCACGCACACGCGCCCGGCGTGAGTTTTAAGCCACCGGGTCCAGGACACGAACCACGGTCGACTACGTGGGAGTCCAGCGACATAGCCATTACGCTAACTGCTGGTTCCCAACAGTTATCACTTTTTACCATGGGGGCATAGTAGATGCAGGGCCAAGTACATAGACTGTTCCAGAAGTCAGGGAGGGAGTCTCTTCTTTTGTAGCAAGGCTCTGTGCTAATTAGAAAATGAACAATCTTCCCTAAAGTACATACACCAGCACCCACCAAGCCAGCCCTAGCCCACAGGGGATGATACCAAATTGTGCTAAACAGAGGGTTGTATCTGCTATGTGGTCTGCTTGTGAGGGGGTTTGACCAGAGATCAGGGTTCTCGCCTATAGGCTCGGTAAGAATAAATGGATCTCCTTTTCTGCATGTCATTGAATTGGAGCAGGTTGGCAACACAACAGTCTTTTTTCTTCTTTCAGCCATCCTGGTATGTACAGTCCTTCCTGTTTAGCTTATGTCAGGAAATTAATCGGGTTGGAGGCCATGCCTTGCCAAAAGTGACTCTGCAAGAGATGCTAAAAAACTGTATGGTTCAAGTAATAGCTGCCTACGAGAAGCTTTCAGAAGAGACACAGGTGAAGGTAGGTGCTTCAATGTTTTCCCTTTATAAAGGACAAGAGCCTTAGGTTTTTCTTGGGTTTGGGCAGTTCACATTAAGGAACTCAAGGTAAGGATCAGGCAGCCCAGGCATTAGATCCTAAAAGACGCTATAATTAGAGTGGCTTCCAGCTCTGTTTAATTACAGCCATCCACAAGGATCAAACAGGGCTTCACTAAGAAAGCAGTTCTTGCAAGTGGGAAGAAGGAAAACTTCAGAATAAGAAAAGGCCTGGGTTCCAACCCCATCACTGCCTCCTGCTCACCATGTGCTTGCGGCAAATTGTTCAAACCTGTTTCCTTAGGATCAGGTGTGATCATGTGGATCAATGGCTCGCTGATTTCCTCACCTGTAAAATGGAGACACCCCATTCCTTAGGGGAGACTGAGGAAGTGACAGTTAAAGTGACAGGTGGCACCATGGAGGCAGTCTGCTCCTCTCTCACCTCCGTGGGGCATTCCGGTCTTGGTAACAAATCTAAGACGGGACCAGTCCTGATTTTGAAGATAATTAAGACCTCTCTCCTAAGCTTCCTCAAAACACCTCTCCTTCATGCAGGAAACTTTGTTGTTTATAGAATGACCATCCACAGCACCAAAAACTTTTTTTAAAAAAGATTTTTCCATATGGTGTGTGCACTCATCAGAGAGTAACGGAGAGAGACAGAGGGAAAGTGAAAAATCACGCCACCCACCCCCAGGGGGGGCATGGCCACACTGCAGTCCCCTCTTCCAGCCTCCTCTCAGGATTTTGGGCTAGCACTCACATGTACCTGGTGTGATTCTCAAGCTGCAGGTCTGGGATTCACCATAATCGGCCATGTGGGAGTCTAGCACCTTAACCAGCACACCACCTACTGGCCCACAGAAACCTTTTTATTTGCTTAAAATTTATTTATCACTTTTTAAAATTTGCTACAGGGCACATGCACTCACGAGAGAGAGTGCTGCTAGC
This sequence comes from Tupaia belangeri chinensis, assembly GCF_000334495.1. Lineage (NCBI taxonomy): Eukaryota > Metazoa > Chordata > Mammalia > Scandentia > Tupaiidae > Tupaia > Tupaia belangeri. The sequence continues at coordinate 8,794,897 of NW_006159630.1, read as the reverse complement.
TCCTGGACCCAAACCGTAGTCAGCCATGGGGGAGTCCAGTGCCTTAACCACCATGCCACCTGCTGGCCCTGGAGAAACCGGTCTTTCAGGGCTCTGTTTCTCCCTTGCTGTTCGGTTGTTTGTTTTGCTTAAGACCGAGTTTCTTTTCTTTCTTTTGGAGAGGTTTTTTTGCTACAGGGCGCGTGCGCTCGCTCGCCACACAGAGAGAGACATAGAGACAGAAAGCGAGAAATCACCCCCCGGGGGGATGGTCACGCCGCAATGCCTTCTCCTCCATTCTCCTCTCGGGATCTTGGGCACGCATGCACACGTGCCCAGCGTGAGTTTTAAGCCACCGGGTCCAGGACGCGAACCGCGGTCGACTACGTGGGAGTCCAGCGACATAGCCATTACTCTAACTGCTGGTTCCCAAGACCGAGTTTCTAACAATCTGTTCTGTAGTGAGATTAGACTGCCCTATGTGTATACACCAAGCCATGTCAGCCAAATATGGAACTGTGGACTATGTTCACGTAACAAGTCATCTCTGCTAATGAGCAGGCCGGGAATTCATTTGCAGAAAGAAGGTGCATTCCCGATAACCCAGAACCGGGCGCTGCAGCTCCTGTACGACCTGCGGTATCTCAGCATCGTTCTGGCAACCAAGGGCGAGGAGGGCAAGAGCGGCCGGAGCAAGCCCGACTCCAGGTGTCGTGTTGGCCCCCTTCTCTACCTGCCTTACTCCAGCCTCACAAACACGCAGCCCCTTTGCTGGGAGCCACCAGAGAGGGGCTGCCTCTTTCTGCACGTTCATTGTGTTTATTTTAAATAGTTTAAGTGCTCATATCACCAGTGTTACATAGCCACCTGCTGGATAAATTCCATGGGCAAGGGAAGGAGGTGGAATCTATCCCTCTCTTCAGCCTCAACTGGGTGGGGGGTATAATTTGAGCTCTTCATGCCCTTCCTAAAAACAGAACATGGGAAGGAATGGACTTCACTTAAGACATCGTGTCAGGCTGAAACTCTCTGAGATGATCTGTGGAAAGAACAAAGGTTTTAGAAAGTCATTCATCATATAACTTCTAAGGAGTAGCTGAAAGTACTATTTACTTCTCCCTACCTGGGGAATAGGAGATGTAGAGCTAAGTAAATGACAGACTGTTCATGTGCTCAGTGTTAATCCAGAGAATGAGCCACTTTCCCTAAAGTGAACACACCTGCCAAGCTACCTTTAGGCCCCTCAGCAGGTCCCCTAAGCATGACCATCAGTGATGAGTATACTAAGCCAGCAGTCAAGAATAAGACCTATAGCTTCAAGACTTGTGATGCTAATTCTTCTTCCAGAATCGAGAAAGTGACTGACCACCTGGAATCACTCATTGATCCATTTGACCTGGATGTCTTCATGCCACACCTCAACAGCAACCTTAATCGCCTCGTGCAGCGAACTTCTGTAAGTCAAGTCCAAAGCTTGCTCAATGTGAATTAAGCACCACAGACTCAAAATACTAAATGAACCTGCTCTACCACCTAACACTACAGGATGCAGTGTTGGGAGAGGGTAAGAACCAAAGAGCTAAGTGTAGTTTAGGGGCTAAAGAGGACTACATAAAATCACACACAGTGGCAACAATGATCTGCTCCCTTCACTTGTAGATAAAGATTATTAAGGTTTTATCCAGGGCTAAGAGAAATAGATACATGCCTACGACATTCTGACCTGTGGGTGGTGATAAATAATTCTGAGGACCAGCAGATGGTGTAATGACTATGTCACTGGAGTTCCACCATGGTTCCAGTACTGGACCTGGTGGCTTTTAAAACTCACACTGGGCATGTAGGCATGCATGCCGAAAATCCCAAGAGGAGAATGGAGAAGAGACTGTGTAATAGCTATCTCCCCTGGGGAGTGATTTCTTGCTTTCTGTCTCTCTCTGGTGAGCACATGGGCCCTATAGCAAAAAATCTCTTTAAAAAAAATTCTGAAGGGAACCAGCAGTTAGCGTAATGGCTATGTCGCTGGATTCCCATGTAGTCGACCGCGGTTCGTGTCCCGGACCCGGTGGCTTAAAACTCACGCCGGGCGCGTGTGCGTGCGTGCCCAAGATCCCGAGAGGAGAATGGAGGAGAAGGGATTGCGGCGTGACCATCCCCCCTGGGGGGTGATTTCTCGCTTTCTGTCTCCGGGCGCCGCCTCCCTGCGGGGAAAATCTCGAAAAAAAAAAAAAAAAAAAATTCTGAAGCATTATCATGCTCAAAAGTTCATTCTCCGTGGTTCACGTCCCGGACCCAGTGGCTTAAAACTCACGCTGGGCGCGTGTGCGTGCGTGCCCAAGATCCCGAGAGGAGAATGGAGAAGGGATTGCGGCGTGACCATCCCCTCTGGGGGGTGATTTCTCGCTTTCTGTCTCTGTCTGTCTGGTGAGCGCACGTGCCCTATAGCAAAATAAAAACTCTCCAAAAAAAAAAAAAAAAGTTCATTCTCCAAAATGATGATTAGAAATACTGTACTGAGGGGCCAATAGGTGGTGTAGTGGTTAAGGTGCTGGACTCCCATGTGGCAGACCTTGGGCCAAGTCCTGGATCTGGTGGCTTCAAACACGCTGGGCATGTGTGCATGCATACCCAAAATCCGGAGGGAATGGAGAAGGGATTACAACATTGCCATCCCCTATTGGGGGCGATTTCTTGGTTTTTATCTCTAGTAAGCATACACATCCCAAAGCAAGAATCTCTCAAAAAAATAATTGATTACTAACAGAAGTACTTTTCTTTTACTGACAAAACCCCAGCATTTTATTGTGCCCCTTGTCTTGTCTGTCAGGTTCTATTTGGACTGGTCACTGGTACGGAGAACCAGTTCACTCCAAGGAGCAGTACCTTCAACTCCCAGGAGGCCCATAACATACTACCACTGGCATCGAGTCAGATCAGGTAAATGACCTCAGAGGTTTTTGCTCGGTCCCAAAACTGCCTGTTCATACTACAGAAATTCCCTTCTCTTGTCTTGGAGGTTTGGACTTCTTCCACTGAGCATGACAAGCACTCGAAAGGCGAAATCAACCAGCAGAAGTGTCGAAACAAAAGCCCAGGTAAGTGCCATGAGCAAGAGGGTCATCCCTGCTGATCCTGTCCCTTTTCCCACCACGCCACCTGGTTAGCTGCCCTTGTAACAACTGGTAAAGAACTGAACGACGAAACACACTGATGCTGCTTTTAATGGCGGCGCAATGGAGAAGTACAAGGCTTTACTAGCTTGAGCTAATTGAAGTCTAAAAAGACGCCCATTGACGCTAAGTAGCCTCATAATAGAAATGCATCTCAGGCTGAGAGGTTGTAGACAATCTGCAGGATAAGATGGAGACTTTTTATCTTGAGTAAGGTAAAGAATTAACTGTCAACCCAGCACTGGGACGATACTTGGAGAACAGTTGAGCTGTCCTGGTGAGGGTTTCATCTTCCGTATCTTTAGTTGGATGGGAAATAAAAGGAAGTTTGCGTCGAGTTTTACATTTTTCTATTATCACACATTTTGTTTCAGTAGGATGCCATCCATTGAGCCTGCAGAAGTCGTCTTGGGTATTTCTGAATTGTGTTGTGTACACGTGTGTTTGGGAGCTCCAACAGCTCTTCTTACAGCATTTAGTTGTTTGCTTCACTGTTAAGACAAAATATTAACATGTATCCTTTCCATAGTCCCTGCCATTAGGCCCCTTCAGATCCAAAATCCTCTCAAAAATCTGGTTTTAAGATTTGGGAGACGATATCTAAAAACAAAAAAATCTCACAGTCGCATGCCTCAATGACATGGTGGTTAAGGCGGCTGGCTCCCACATGGCCCACTGCATGCTTCTAGTCCCAGACGTGGCCATTTAACATTCTGAGCATGTGTCCCCAAAGGAGTGAGAAATGGAGGATGTGTGACATGACTGTGCTCCATGTGGGGTTGCTTTCTCACTCTCCCTTCCTCTGTCTCTGGGGAATGCATATACCACACACATCCTAGCAAATTAAAAAAACAAAAAACAAAAATAAAAAACACCTGCTCCTTAAGCATAAGCATGGGCTTTGCTGTAACTTCCCCATAGCACTCTGATTCCACTTCAAGTAACTGGCCTGTGAATTCTATTCCTATTAGACGAAGAGACTGAGGAAAGGAGGTGCATATGTTTACCCTTTTCCTAGGATAGTCTTCATTTTCAAATTTAGTTCTGTTGCACAATAAAATCTCACTGTTCCCTATGTCTTTCCCAAATCTTGACAAATAGCAGAGTCCTCTTATTAGAGCTCTTCGTGCTTCTCAGAGCTGCTTGTGTGCTATGTGGACTCCAATTGGAGTGATGTCAGCAGGGAGAGGACTCAGGTAAACTCTAAGGCACTTTCCTCTACATCCAATGGCAGGTTGTCCCTCCAGCACTCTCCAGAGCAGATGACCTCACACATCCAGGCTCCTTGTTCAGACAGTTTGTCAACGAAGAAGACGACACTTCTGCGCCTTCATTATTCAAACTTGGCTGGCTCTCCAGTATGACTAAATAATGTGGGAACATAGCTATTTCTCTCCAATAAATACCACTGCGTTGTTTCTCCTTGGGGGCTTCTGTTCCTTTGTTTCTAAGCCACACCTGTCTTTCCAGTTGCACTGCTGGAATGTGTCCCTAGTGACTGTTGGAGGTTTCTCTGTATGTAAAATGAATACCTGTCCAAGTGTCAACACCACGGGTGGAATTATCAATGAGCTATTATAGGCTGCTGAAGTAGCAAGTCTGTAGGATGAGAAGTCGTATTTCCTTCAGAGTTATGCAGTGTTTTCTACTGAAGTCTGAGGTGCAGACTGGGAAGGAATGTCGATACAGAAGTTTTTTTGAGAATACCAGAGTCTGAAAGACATTCACCCTGGAAATACAATTATATAACAAAGAACAGAGTCTGTTATCAAGAAGGGTGCTTCGCTTAACACAGTCTAATTGGATCTGATTGTTCTCCTGTAACAAAGGAGAAGGAACCTTCAAAACATCATCTACATACTAAGAGGTAGTATGGTAGTTAATTTCAGTTCAAGACTGATTCAAACTATATTTTGGAAAAAAGCTTAGGGTTTTTTTTTTTTTTCATGGAAACTAGATACTCTTTACTACTTTATTGAATTTTAAAAAATTGAAGATCCCGCATTTTTAAAAGGCCTTTTTACATAAAGTAGATTTTTCTAGTTGACAGATTGGGAAACCAGTCTGAATGGGACACACTATGGATTCAACACGCAGATGGGATTTCCTCACACCACTACCTTGACATGGATTTGACTCCCTCCCTTAAAAGAATCCTATAAAAAATTGCTTCAAAGCCCCTTTGAAATCGCAATAGTGCAGCAAAACCACAAGTAAACAACCGCCTGTTAAGCTGTTATTCCAAATATAGACTGAAAAGCCAACAGGCATTTTTTTTGTGCAATTTTTTTAAACAAATTGTAAGTTGAAATATCAAATCTGCACAGCGCTGTCTGTCCCTTCACAGAAGGCAAGAAACTGCCAGTCCATCATGTCGGAGGCCGTCCTCGGTGCTGTAGGCTGTGGAAATGGGCCTCCTTCAGGGTCTGGTTGATGTGGAAGTAAGGGCCTTGGCACAGTGCAGACTGCTCGGGCATGGGCTGAGGGGTGTTGGGACTGGATCCTGCCATGATCTGGCTGAGGTTGCTTTCTGGCCCGCTGGCCCTGTCAGGGCTATTGATGCTGCTGCTGCTGCTGCTCCCACCACTATCACTGCTTGAAGACTGGAAGGAAAAGAGAAGCAGGGTTACGACCACGCTTTCTGTTTAATATTAGAGCTTTACTACGGTTAATGTACAGCACCCTGAAATTCAGCTTCAGCAAAAGAATACACACACTAGGCTTTGTAGTTTACCACGTGCACATACCTAAGGCACTTCATTGTGTCCTGTCTACTTGGGTAGGATTTACCCTCATCACACAGCCCAGGAGGTGTGTAAGTCCAGATTCAACCACAGGCCCTTCTGACTCCATATCCCTCCAACTACATCTTGATTCCTTTATGTACCTTCTCTATCAGCTTTTACCATTATTGTAATAGTTTCCAATAATCAAAGGAAGTTTGTGGCCTCCAAGGCAAAGTATCAACCATTGGTACAGAGTATGAAGAAAGTATCCCCATAACAAATACGGCTTTTAGTACAAGCCAAGACTAAACACTTAAAAACCTATGCCTATGTGGGGGCCAGCAGGTGGTGTGGTTGAGGGCGTTGGACTCCCATATGGCTGACCGTGGTTCGAGTCCCAGACCTAGCAGCTGGCTCTCAGTTTCTCTCTCCCTCACACACTCTGTCCCTCTCTGGTCAAGTTAAAATAAATAAAATAATGATAAACAACCTATGCCCATTTTGTAATCATTGTGAACAGAAAATGGTATTCTGAAAATGCAGGACACATATACTGAAAGGATTCTGATACGCTTCTTATAAAGTTAACTTATGTTGGCATTTTTGCAGATCACCATACATACGTGTGCATGTGTGTGCATGTGTATGCACTGAATGTGCCTAATTTTCCTTTAATATAACTATTGTGACTTGGTGTTTTAGTCACCTTCAAGATGAAGAAGTTACTCGGAGATCCATTTTATAAGTCACTTTCATCAATTCATGCCAACACTAGGATTCTCAAAAGGGAAGGTCATGCTAATAATTCATTTCAGAGTTATGGTATTTTACAATTGTGATACTACATTTCTAGTAACTGACAACCCTGACTCCTGACGACTTCTGTGCCTTTCTGTGTGCAACTCAGTACTGTACTAAAAGGAAAGTTAGAAATAATTATCTCAATTTTTAAAAATTTATCCTTTTGATCCAGATTTATGTTCCCTTAGACAAAGATGTTGGTTCTGAAATACATTCTTACAATGATGTAAATTTTATACAAAAGAACAGACTGAAAAGAAACAGACCACAGTAGTTATGTTAAAATTGAAAGATTATAATTGCTTATTTTTTTCTACCCTTTCCCTTTACTGTAACTTTTTGGAATTTGGTTATTATGTATTTTCATTACAAAAATAAATATATAAATAAAATGTTGTTTCCAGATAAATACTCGCAGAGTAAGTTTTAAAATCATAGTCCTATCCATTTTCTGACGATAAGTTACAGCTAGCAATGAGCAGACAGGTAACCTATCTGAAACAGTGAATAAAGCAACATTCACCAAGCACCCATCATTAATAAGACTGAAACCAAGACTTGCCTTGGTCCACAGGTCCTTTGGAGCTACTTAACACTGGCCACTTACCCACTACCTGTATATAGCAGGAGACAATCTATCTTTCTAGAATAATAATAAAAACCATGAAAGGATTATAATGGGCTAAGTAAGACAGCAGGGTTAGCAGCAACTATTAAATTTACTTACAAGATGTAAAGATCTTTCCTAACCTACTGTGACAATCTAGAAGGGCCCCATACACCTCATGAGGTCACAAATATTTGACAAGTAGGTCACTACGCTGGATAAGAAACCCACCGCGCAGAACACTTTGCTTCCTCTTAGTCTGTTTTCTTTACTGTTTTTCGTTACGGGTACTGTCTGAAAATCAAGGCAAGAACTACAGTCAGTTTCTAGTAAGTCAAGTTTCCATCTCAGATTATATCTGTTTAATACTATCATAGATGATATACTATTTGGAGAAAAGGTAAAAATTCTTTAAAATAAACAGGTTAGAAAAGATTTCTGTACAGTAACTTTTAAAAAGAATATGTATACTTGCGATTTCTAGTTCATTTTAAAGATCTTGTTACTCAGCTTTAACAATGATAGAGATCTATATACACTAAGAATTAAGTCTTTAACATCTTTTTTAGTTTATACTAAAATGGTACCAAAGGACTTCAAAAATAAGTGGAAGATGGAATTAAGGTATGTGATACAAAAAAAAATTGAAATCCATGCTATTTTGATAATATACACTTTATATTAACTTTCTGAAGGCCCCATGTATGTTAACGTTTTGAAAGTATTAAAACAACACAAAATGCATTCACTGGGTTCTAGAAGGGTTCTTTAATTAGTCTGGAAATATTACTGGTCTGTTCATCACAAATGAATACAAATGAAGCAGCTCTTCAGGGGTTAAGCAGTTACAGAGTTTGTAAAGCATTCTTCCTAAAATCTATCAACAGTATCAATGTTTTATTAAATCCTGTCTTAATTTTAGAAGTAACTCAAGATCTTACTCTGTTTTATATAGCATTCTTTTTCTAATGAGACTGCATGGACAAGAGGGAGGGAGAGAAGGATAAGCAATGCTGACAGGAATCATCACACTGCAATCCCTTCCAGCCTGTCAGGATTTCAGGTGCCCACAGATGTGCCCAGTAAGTTTCTAGGCACCTGGGATCCAACCCATGTCAGCAGTGTGGCTTCTAGTACTGCAGTCCAGTACCCAATAGACTGTGCCACTTAGCTGGGCTTGTAGTAACATTCTTTAGTTTACTCACTCATAATTTTTTTCCTCAAAAGAAAGATATTTTGTAAGACCTTTAGAAAATATATTAAAAATATAAGATCTAAATTCTGAACATTTTTATGGCCAAAGGACATACATGTCCACTAGAGCGAGAGAGAACGCTCTAATAGGGCATGGTCACATTACAATCTCTTTTCCTCTATTTCTCTATTCTGTCAGGATTTGGGACACACATACACGTACTTGATGTGTTCTTCAAGCCACCAGAGCCAGGATTCGAACCATGGGCAGACATATGGGATGCAGCTCCCTATGCATAGCAGTTAATCACCACACTACAGGGTCGGCCCCTGAATGTTCTATCACATATATCCTTCCATACTATTTTCAGTATGGAACATGTGGAGCCTTCAAAAAGCTCATGGAAAAATGGAAATACTTTTTGGTGCAAAAAAAAAAAAATTAAAATCCATGTGTAGTTTTTGTCATACATTTCCATGAACTTTATAGCTCTTTAAAGATGTGTTGGTTCCTATTTTCTGCCAATTGTCTTTTCACTATCGAGAATGATTAAAGAGTAGCTCACAATCTATAGATGGATCAGGATTTTTCACATTTTGGGTGAAACTCATTGGTTTTAAATGTGAAACATTAGGGAACCAGCAGTTGGCGTAATGGCTGTGTCGCTGGACTCCCACGTAGTCGACCGCGGTTCGTGTCCCGGACCCGGTGGCTTAAAACTCACGCCGGGCGCGTGTGCGTGCGTGCCCAAGATCCCAAGAGGAGAATGGAGAAGGGATTGCGGCGTGACCATCCCCCCTGGGGGGTGATTTCTCGCTTTCTGTCTCTATGTCTCTGTCTGTCTGGCGAGCGCACGCGCCCTACAGTGAAAATCTCTCCAAATTAAAAAAAAAAAAAAAAAGTGAAACATTAAAAAAAAAAATACAAAACAGGTGGGTTAACCCCATATTTTGGTGCTTAGGCTGGATCCCACAAGGCTGACTGTGGTTTGAAAAACACACCACACATGTGCGTGTGTGCCCCAAATCCCAACAGGGTGGAGAAATAGAGGGAAGGGATTTTGGTGTGATTATGTTCTACTGGGGAGTGCTTTCTGTCTCCTCTGGCCAGGAGGAGTTAAATTCAAAGAAAGAAAGAAACACGGTTAAGGACAATTGTCCTATGAAGCTTTTTTTCAATTATTCACCAATGTATTTGGTTTGTACTAAATCACAAAATAAAGCTTATTTCTGTGGGAGAGGGTCAAAAACTCTGAAAGCTATTATAATCAATCTCATCACTGTCAGCCATCAAAGTAATCTGCTTTATGAAACATAAGACATTTAGCCCTAAGCACAAACACACAAAAAATACCATTTTGAGTCTCTCTCAATACCTTAAGATTATACAGATGTTATTTTTGTCTGCTAACAACAAAAACCTTAAATAGGAAGAAAACTCTATTTCCTCCACTTGGTGAAGCTTTTTAATAATTTAAGATAGCTTGAGGAAAAAAGCCACTAACCGATGGTGCATGATTCTGAAAATTGAAACTGTTAGCAGAGTATAGATGTGTTTACCTTGTTATAGCTGTTCCTGAAAAGACAGTGAGTGCTTTTACCCAAACAAAAATGAGAACTCAAAGACTTTAGGATGAAGAAAGACTCAACTAACAAGAATTCTTTCCCCATGATCCTGACTCCTTCCAGGGACTCCCCATCAGACAATGGATCCAACTCATCGGGTACAAAGCTCATTTTCTTTTCTCTGAATTTCCCATCTAGGCTTAGTGCTGGTGACTAACCAGGGTGTTTTTGGGACAAATCTGCATTATCAATCAAAAGAGAGTAAGACCACAACCTGTAAAATAAAATCTCAGTGCTAATTTATGAGCATAAGCAAAATAAAGTTAAATTTATGAACACTTTGGCCACAAATCTCTACACAATACACAAGACAACTCAAAGTCCAGCTTTGAAGATCCATGTGAAAAGGGAAGGCTTGAACTTAGTTTAAGCAGTACAACCAATCTTTCATTACTTCAGTAACTTCAGACACCAGGGTAAGACCTAGAATCAAATCGTCACCACAGTCTATTCTGGAAGTACCCATGAGCCTTTGAAAACATGCACATGCCAGGCCCCACCGTACAGCTGTGCCTGGCAAGCAGCAGGGCAGGGGTTGTTCTAAAGGCCAACCACTGTGCAAACATGTCTGTGTGCCTACTGTGTACACAGGTGGCATTTTGCTAAGGTAGCTTACTCATCCCGTAAATGTTTACCAAGCTCAATCAGGAGGGACATGGTGGCAACACGGTCACTACCAGCAACAGGGCACAGCTCTGTAGTGAAGACCTCTTCATGCTGCTGGAAGACCAGAGGAAGTTCCCTACCAGGACTAGTGTCTCAGTTAAGCCTAAAAAATGTGGAAGGGTTTTTAATAGGAGAGGATGACAAACTAGAAGAACAAGAGCAAGCTCATGAAAGAAGGGAGTGTCTGGGGAAGGAAAACTAAGAGTGAAGTGTAGACAGGCCCACAGCAGAAGCCAGTGAGGCAAAACAGACACGAGGGGCGCGGCTGGATTACCAAGAGTGTGACATCCGTAGGGACAGGTGCTGAGCACAGAAGAGCTGCTTGGATCTACAATTAGGACTAGGCAGGATCCAGGGTGCTGTGTGAGATGAATGGGGCTAGGGGAGCCTGAGAGCAGAGGTCCATCCAACAGGAGGTTTCCTAACAGCCAGGTGGAAGCAACTCTGGAAGGAGACAGAGGAGACATTGGAGGAGACACTGAAGTGATTCGGAATACTCAGAACCACACCTGGCAAACAGCTGGTGCCCAGTCAATGTTTGGTGAATGGAAACTCTGCTAAGTGAGCCTTGTGAGAAGTTCTAGCAGAGCCCAGGAGGAAGCCAGGTTTCTGAGGGAAAGAAGGGAAGATAAATTTGATGAGAAAGTACCAGCAATATCTACAGATAAAGGGTGTCTGGTAGTAACTAGGAGTGAGAGAGTCCACAGGAAGCTGGAGGAAACAAGGCAGCAGGAGATCAGTCAGGAAGGGAAGGTTCTATTAGTACCTCGGGAGAGAACCAGTGGGTAAGAACTTGGGGCATGAAAACAAAGGAGAAATGCTAAAAAAGTCTCAGCAGCCATGACAGTATGTACAGCAGAAAGGCTAAGGGACACTCCATTCTCTCTGGCAGAAGAGAAACATACATATATATATATACGTTAGGCCTACCCTTAATTTTAAATGTAAAGCTACTGAAAGCTTTAAAATACCATTTTTAAAAATTAAGCAAAACGTCCAAATTCAAGCTATTAAGAAAAGATCACCTAAGGCCAGCAGGTGGCATAGTGATTAAAGCGCCAGATTCCCACATGGTCAACCACCATTTGAGTCCCAGACCCATTGGCTTGAAAATCATGCCAGGGGTGTGCATGCCCAAAACCCTGAGAGAAGAATGGAGAAGGGATTATGGCTTGGCCATCCCCCCTTGGGAGTGATTTCTTTCCTGCTGTCTCTCTAGCAAGCACATGTGCCCTATGGTAAAAACCTAAAAAATAAATAAATAAAAATTCATTAAAAGATACACAGATCCCCTGGCTCTATTATTTTTTTTAGTCATGCCTCTGCCCTCTTGCTAAGAACACTCTTGAGACTTTAGTATTATCAACATCAAAAATGTTTGCTTAAAGAAAAAGTTCCCTTTTAGTAGAGACAAGAAAAGAAAGAAACTACTCCAAAGCCACTTGCTGTTTTATCTTCACATTCTTCATTCTCTATTTGATGGTACTTTACAGTGATCTGAAAAATCCAGGACATGAAGTCAGCTCAAAAGAACACATTTACATGCTTGGCCGAAACTAAACAATCCTAATGACTATTTCTGTGAATAATCTGTAGGAAGCCCCCAGGCAGGGAGCTTCTGTGTCTCTCTGCTTCACTGAAAATAGAACTAAACAAGTATATTATCTACAACTATACACCTTGTCTTCTTTATTAGAAAATTAGATCAACATAGTTTTTTCTTTCAAGCCCTAGCTTCCTCTCACCTCCATATCCCCATTTATTGGAGTTTTAAATTTACGTGACCTTCAGAAAGAAAAAGAAATCTAACCCACAGTATTCACTCTGCCCCTGGAATTGTAACCAAGGTCATCTCCATTCTGAGGACTCTCCAGAACCTGGTTTAAATGCAAGAGATGATCCTAGCTTGTCTACTGAAGCAATGTCTAATGTCTAGTTCTGTGCTTCCTAAGTGCCCAGTGATTTCAGAGAGCTCCAGGTCTGCTAATACTCATGAGACCACAGATTCCAAACAGGGCCAGCCTTGTAGCACGGAGGTTAAGCACTGTGCACTGAGAGCCAGATATCACTTGGGTGACTGCAGTTTGAATTCTGGCCCCAATATGCATGAAAAACACACTGAGGTGCCCACGCTTTATGGAGTATGCCCACTTTCTGATGAGTGCACACGCCCACTGGCCAAAAAAAAAAAAAAAAAGATTCCAAATAAATTAAGTTATGCTAATTAAATACTCTCTAAATAAGCAAGAGTAGAAAATGCAGATAATAACTTCTGTGTGTCCATCTTTCTGGATCTTCAGTTCCCTTATAAACTGAAGATAGACTACATAGTGAGGTTTGAATTCTTTCCTAACTAGAACATTCTATCATCACTTTATTTTGTTTAAATTTCAACAGGCAAAAAAAAAAAAAAAAAGCTCCCACCTATAGAAAGAGATGTGCATGTACAGATTTGCTGCACTTAATACCAGACTCTAACATTCAGTTTCAAAAAGAAATAGCTTGAGGTAGCTATGTATGCTGTGAATTGATGCAATGTATTACAAACATTTTCAAGGACTTAAGCCAAAGCAGAGTCTGCCAAAGAGTTTCATATCTTAGGATGTGATTACTATCCTAAGATACATGAATGATGAGAGCGGACAAGAACTAAGAGCTTTCAAATACCACTTTTTAAAACTGGTATTTGAAAACATAAGTGAAATATTCCCATTGTCATCTAAATTCAAACTTTTTTCAAAATCATCTAACATTTGGTTTATTCTTATCAGTTAAAACAAATGGATTTATAGAATCCTAAACTTAAAGATGCACAGAACGCCTGGTTCTATTTATTTTTCATACTTCTGCACTCCAAGACTACCCTTGAGATTTTAATATTATCATCAAAAACTTCTTCTAATAGAGACAAGGCAGAAGCTACTCCAAAGCCACTTCCTGTTTTACTGCTACATATTTTTTCACTCTGTTTCATGGTACTTTATAGTGACCTGAAAAAAAAAAATAATCTTGGTAAAATAAGTTAAAGATATTTTTTTTAAAAAATGAGGTCTTTGTGTGCATGCATGCCCAAGATCCCGAGAGGAGAATGGAGGAAAAGGGATTGCAGGGTGGTCATCCCCCCTGGGGGGTGATTTCTCGCTTACTGTCTCTCTGTCTCTCTCTGTCTGTCTGGCAAGCACACGTGCCCTATAGCAAAAACTTCTCCAAAAAAAAAAAAAGAGGTCTTTGTATTTTTTAAGAGGTGTTGCTTTTATTTACTCAGGTCAAGTGCTTTTAATAAAACATATATATCCAAGTACCAGAAGTCAAATTTACACAGAAATGCCTAGTGCAATTTGTAAATAAAGATATTAAAACTGAAAGCAGAGAGTATTACTCCTACTACGTCAAAAAATACTTAAAATTTTGGGACCAACACACGGTATAATAGTTATATCACTGTACTCCCACATGGTCAACTGCTGTTTGAGTCCGCTGGCTTGAGACTCACGCCAGGCGTGTGGACATCTGTGCTCAAAATCCTGAGGGAAAAATAGAGAAGGAACTACAGCATCGCCATCTCCCATGGGGAGTGATTTCTCGCTTTCTCTCTCTGTATCTCTCTGGTGAGCACACACACCCTATAGCAAAAATCTGTCTAAAAAATAAATAAGCAAATAGAAATAAAGAGGACACTACCCTAAAGAAAGAAAACTATTTAGAACTAGCAGTTGGCCTAATGACTACATCACTGGACTTCCATGTAGTCAACTGTGGTTCGAGTCATGGAACCAGTGGCTTAAACTCATGCCAGGTGCATGTGTGTGCCCAAGATCCCGAGAGGAAAAGGGGCTGCAGTGTGGCCATCCTCCCTGGGGGGTGATTTCTCGCTTTCTGTCTGTCTCTGTCTTTCTGACATGCGCACATGCCATATAGCAAAAAACCTTTCCAAAAAAAAGAAAAAAGAAACAAAGCTATGCTTTCCTTTTCTTTTTATTATATTAAGTGCATGAGAGAAAGAGAGAAAAGCATCATCATCACAGGTCTCATCACACCATGATCCCCCTTTCCCAGCCCTCCAGGCTTCTTAGGATCCTAGGTGACGACCCTGGACCTGCCTTAGAAACAAATCTAATTAAGTTGAACCTGGCTAGTTTATACCAGTCCAAACAACTGCCCAAAGAATATTGCTATTAAATCATTTCACTAAGAAGTAAAATGAGCACTTAAGTACTCACTGAAGAAAAAAGAGCTTGACTTAGATGTTAATTAACATGACTCATGTAGAAAGGCTTTACAAATAAAACCGTAATTCTATACTACAAATTATATTTCAGTTCATCAAGTAGGGTCCTAAGGCTCACAAATCATTATATCAAGTCGCTGGCATTAAAGTTCCGTCCTCAATACCAGTACCCATTAGAATTTTGGAGAAAAAACATTAGACCCCAATTTCTTGTTTGCGTCTTTCTTATTAGAAGTCTAAAATTGCTTTCTAGCTACCAGCTCATACCATATACATGGGAGAGGATTTTCCAGGAAGAAAATTCTTCTGTTTCTATGATTTGAGAGAAGCCCAGGACCTAGTACTTCCCTGTGGGTTTAGCAAGTCTGAGCACTTCTGCTCTGCCTACCCTGAGACAGCACATAGCACAGGCGAGAGGTCTCTCCTTCTCCACCTCTGAGCTATGTACTTTGGGAAGATGACTATTTTTCTGTGCCTCAGTTTTTCCATCCGAGTTGTGGAACTAATAGTACCTACTAAAATGGAAGGAAGAAAATGCACACATAAATCCAAATTTCTCTTTACATAGCTAATCTAGCTATAATCAGTTCACATTCTTCAGCTTCCTCCTACCTAGGAAGGAAAAGAGGCGTAACTATCTCCATGTTAAAGATAATTGTAATTTACCTGTGGCATACTTTAACTTAAATCAAACACCTCATATCTTATTTCTCAGTTTTAGCCAATATTATTACATTTAGGACAAAATGGTAACTTTTAGAAATTAATAATAACAATTTTAAAACTCTTAAAATTTAAACAAATCCCTCACTAATGAACATTCAAGTTGTAAGAGTTCTAAAATTATTTCACTAGTTCATAAAAACTCAAGAAACAATTTATCTTATCTAAGGTGCAGTTTTATTCATTTATTTTAGGTTTTGATCATAGTCTCATGCACTCGCCAGAGACAGACAGGGAGAGGGAAATTGAGAGATCACCTCTGGTGGATGGGATGGCCACACCGCAATCCCTTCTCCTCCATTCTCCCCTTGGGATTTTGAGCACGCACTCACACCTGGTGTGGTCTTCAGCCCAAGGGGTCTGGCACTCAAACCATGATCGGTCATGTGGGAATCCAGTACCTAACCACCACACCACCTGATGGCCCTGATAGTAGTTTCAAAGGAACTTATTCCCTTGTCCCTACCTTAGAATGAGAAAATAACATTTTCATTAACATTATTAAAATGTTTTATTATGTAAACTGTTAATAAAAATAATTTGTCAGTAATATGCAGCTTTATCTTTCCTTTAATACAAAACTATCAAACAGCTACATGCCCCTAAACTTGATTCTTTTTGTGATTCAAATATAATAATCTATTCTAGTAGTAGAAATTTAATTACTCAGGGCTTAACTTTCCAGTTAAGTTAGCGCAATGGCTATGTCACTGGACTCCCATGTAGTCGGCTGCAGTTCGAGTCCCGGACCCAGTGGCTTAAACTCACACCAGGCGTCTGTGCATGCGTGCCCGGAAAAGGTGGAGCCCCCTCCAATATAAACTTTTTTTTTTTTTTTTTGAGAGATTTTCACTGTAGGGCGCGTGCGCTCGCCAGACAAACAGAAAGAGACAGAGAGACAGAAAGCGAGAAATCACCCCCCAGGGGGGATGATCACGCCGCAATCCCTTCTCCTCCATTCTCCTCTCGGGATCTTGGGCACGCACGCACACGCGCCCGGCGTGAGTTTTAAGCCACCGGGTCCGGGACACGAACCGCGGTCGACTACGTGGGAGTCCAGCGACATAGCCATTACGCTAACTGCTGGTTCCCAGCTACAGTATAAACTTTTCAAAAAAAAAAGAAACATATTTTGTGCTGCCTCTTGTTTCTCGGGCTTTCCCTCATTCACCTGCCCTCATTACTCGTTCTACCAGCACTAGGGAAACAAAGCACAACACAGCCCCAGAGCTTCCTCTGGCAAACATGCAGTAAGCAAGGCAGAAACCAATGGCTGTAACATTCCATTAGGTGAGCTATCATTACTAGTGAGTTCAGATAAAAATAAAAATGAGAGAAGCCCAGGACCTAGCGCTGGCTGCACTGGGCAAGGTCTCTGAGCACTCCTGCTTTGTCTACTGTGAGACGGCACACAGCACAGACAAGAACAGGCCGCTCCAATCACTCCTTCCCCACCTCTCAGCAGCTACATACTTTGTGAAGATGACTATTTTTATACAGTCAAATGACTATATAAAAATGACCTGTCCTGATCTTACATTATACCAAAGACAACCTAGTCTGTCCTTAAGACTAATGATTACACAGTGGCTCAACAATCGAATTTCTTCGGTTAAGTAAAAACAAGATACATGATTTGAGCACAGCAACACTGTGCTGCTCAAGAAAAGCCAGATCTCTCATGGCTACTGTGATTAGAACCCCTGACTTGCTTGGCCTGAAACCTGCTGGCATATGCGCATGTGCCTGGGACTCAGCTGGATGACTAGACAGGGACTGCGACATGACCAGACCCTGTGGAGGAAACAGTGCTCTTCTCTCTCTGTGTCTCATGCACATGCATGCGCGTGCACACACACACACAAATAAAGAAATAAAATTTTAAGGAGTTCTTAATCTGGAGCCAGTAGGTGGTGTGATAGTAAAGGTGCTAGATCCTACATGGCTGACTCCACAGTTCAAGCCCCAGATGTGGTGGCTTAAAAAACAGACTGAGGGTCGTGTGCATGCATGCCCAAAATCCCAAGAGGAGAATGGAAAAGAAAGGATTGCAGTGTAGCCTTGTGGGGAGGAACTGTTCTCTCTTCCCTTTCTGTCTCTCTTCGGTCAGTGCACACAGCCTACAGCAAAACAAAACAAAACAAAACAAAACTTAATCAATATGACCTGAAAGGTTGAATAAGATATTGATATCTCCCATAATACCAAATGAATATACTTTGAAAGAGAATGAAGGGCATTTTCTACAAACAAAAACTAACCCCCCCCAAAAAAGACAAAATTCAGTCCTGTTCTCAGATATCAAAAGTGTATGCACAGGAGAAAAAGAGTTAGACCTCCTTTACCTTTAAATCAGTGACTACTGTATAGCAGGGCTTACTTAGAAACACAGGTAAAGAAATAGTGAAGCTGATATCAGGAAATCTCTCCACAAGCTACATAAACATCCTATAATTTAAAAAAACAATGGAAACCCAATTACTATGATAATTTTATTGTTAGATATCCACTGGCCTCTGATCCCCAGTTTTCTTTCTTTCATGAGATTCTCCAACTATCACATTAAGCAAAAGCTCAATTAGTTTTACATTAAAAAAGGGGGGAAGGTCAGGAACATTTTTTAAAGAAAGAAAAAAAGCTACAAAAACTCAAGTCTCCACAAAGGATTTTAATCTTTACTTTTCATTAATTGTTACTGAATTAATGTTACCTAAGTGAGAGTGATTTTCCCCCCTTAGGGGAGTTACTTTGGGTTGCTGGCAAAGACTAGATATAGGTCAAATCCTATAATTGAGAACTGATTAAAGTACATGCTATCTTGGTATGTTAGAATGCTGCTGTAAACCATGAGGCTAGGGCTTAGGAATTTTTGTCATTGAGGCACTTCTCTGTCAGGGCGACAACTGTTAAGGGTCAAATCTTTAGGTGCATAGTTGGACGGTAGCAATACTTTAATACTGGATTCACTTCACCACACAGCAGCCTTCTAATTGCACAGAAAATTTCTCCCCAGTAGCATACAGAATCACACTTTGAGGAAACAAAAATTGTGGCAAACCCAGAGAGTGCTCCCCTGCACTCAACTGCCCCTCTCCACCACTGCAGGAACTCTTTTTAGTACAATGAAAATTAAAAACACTTAACAATGGGATTTTTGCAAAGATACATACATGCATATAGACATACATACATACACACATGCACACACTCCTTACACATTCTGGATGCTTCAAGTTTTCTTAAAAGACATGTTAACTGGGACCACCAGATGGCATAATGGTTACATCACTGGACTCCCACATAGTCAAGTGAGGTTCGAGTCCTGGACTTGGCAGCTTAAAGCTCACGTCAGGTGTGTGTGCGTGCCCAAAATCCAGAGAGAAGAATGAAGAAGGGACTGCAGCACGGGCATCCCCCAGGGGATATCTCACTTTCTGTCTATCTCCAGAGAGAGAACATGCCCTTTAGCAAAAAAAAAAATCTCTTTGAGAAAAAAAAAAAAAAAGACATGTTAATTGACAGGCCAGCTAATGCCATGGAGGTAAAGGCAGCTAGGTCTCACATGACTGACTTTGTGGTCTGAGTCCTGGACCTAGTGGCTTGAAAAAACACTAGTGCATGTGCACTCGTGCCTAAAACCAGAGAATGCAGAAGTGACAGCGGTCTGTCCACCTCGACCCTTGGAGAGTGATTTCTTACTTCCCCTCTTTCTCTCTCTCTGGCAAGTACATGCACCTTATGGCAAAAACTTAAAAAATAAAATAAGTTGACACGGGAATTAAAACATAAAATTGTTTATCTTAAGGATAATTAATAGCTTATAAACTAAAAATAAGTTTCTGAAATAGAAAGCAGATGGTGTTCAAAGATGGGCTTTTAAAGGTCTATGGAAGTTCTAATAAATAAAAATGCATGTGTATGTATCTGTGTGAATGAGCATGTGAGTGTGTAAATACATGCAGATATGCATTGTTTGCTGGGAGAAGGCACACAGCTTCCTCAAATGGGCTATGACCAAAAAAAGAAAAAAGTCTCGGGACCAGCAGTTAGCGTAATGGTTATGTCGCTGGACTCCCATGTAGTCAACCGTGGTTCAAGTCCCGGACCTGGCAGCTTAAACTCACGCTGGGCGCGTGTGCGTGCGTGTCCAAGATCCCGAGAGAAGAATGGAGGAGAAGGGATTGTGGCATGGCCATCCCCCCTGGGGGGTGATTTCTCGCTTTCTGTCTCTCTCTGTCTTTCTAGCAAGTGCACGCGCCCTATAGCAAAAACCTCTCCAAAAAAAAAAAAAAGTATGCAACCACTGTGATCAAGTAAGATAATTTTTATTTACTCTTTCAATAAAAAAAAATTCTGAGACTGACAGGTGCTGTGGTGGTTAACGCACTGGACTCCCACAAGGCTGAGTATGGTCTGAGTCCTGGACCTGGCAACTTGCTTTCTCGCTTTCCCTCTCTCTCTGGTCAAATTAAAAAATAGTAATAATAAATTAATTATTCTTTAAAATTTTTTCTTCCCTTTTTTTTTAAACTGCCAGAAGGCATGTGTACTTGCCAGAGTGTGAAGAAGAGAGTGAGAGATGGGGAGAAAGCACCCCCCAGTGGCATCTGGTCATGCTTTTCCCTTTTTCCCTCTCCTTCTCCGTCCTGCTGGGACCTAGGGCACACAGCACATGTGACTAGTGTTGTTTCTCAGACTGCCTGGGCTGGGACTCAGTCAGTCACATAGGATCCAGATTCCTTAACAACTAGGCTATTGGGCCAGTCCCTTACTTTTTCATTTTTTAATATGATAGCAAGTAGGAAGGAGAGAAGCGACCTCAGCAGGATCTTGTCACATTAAATCCCCTTTTCCCAGCCCTCCAGCTCCTTTGGATCTGGGCACCCACGTGCACGTGTCTAGCATGTTTATAGGTCAACCTAGGGACCCATACCCATGGTTGGCCACGTGGATTCAGTACTATAGTCTTGTAAGCTAAAATCTACAGCAATAAATTTATTTTAATTATACAGCAGAAGGTGGGTTATTTAGCACAGGTAGTGAAAATAATGGAGACTGTGTGACAACATTCCTACCTCTGTGTCCCAGGAATCCTGAAAGACAGGGTTTCTACTACTCCTTTTGGTCTGCGGGGGAAGATGGTTGTCTTCTTCGTTGCCATTCCTTCTCCTTTTCCTGAAATTAAATCACAAAGGGGATAAAAAAACTTACACTTAAATCGTAAACCCTAAATTTATCCTCCCATCTGAAACAATACAATTTGCCACATATCCCAACTGGTAAAAAGTAGAAAGTACCCCATCACTGGGTACTAGAGCAAAAATACAAGTTAGCAGCAGTAAGGTCGAGCTTACATTAGTAAGACTAATTTCTAAAAGGCAGTTCAACAGTTTTAAACATCTGCTGGAAATAAAATAAGAACAGGAAGAGGTTAATGAATAAGCTTTCAAGCTCTAATTAAGGTTTTCTTCTCCCTACGTTCCCTAAAATTACAACTTCCAGCTACCTAGTTTTACTCCCATGACACTTCAGATACAAGTGACTGCCTCTGACTATCTGCCCTGAAAAACCCTATAAAAATGGTAGCACACAGAGCCTCACAGGTCCACAGCCTCTAGTCTCCAGTTTTCTTCACTCAATTATCACATTAAACAAAAGCTCTATGCCCTCCAAAGTATTAAATTACTTTTCTGGGCAATCACTGGAAAGGTGGCTCTTGGTTACATTAACCTGATTATTCTTAGGGACACTGGCTCGTATGAGGATATAACAGTGACCCCACTAGATTGTTACTCTAAGACTGTAGCATAAACTGCTTATAATTTCTCAGTTTAAAAGAAAAATCACACATTGGTCTCAGGCAAGTTTTTGGGTGTGCAGGAGAGACAAAAGTGTACAACTGAAGTGCTGGCAGAAAAACGTCTAATCTGCAGTGAGAGAAATAAAAGGTATCAGTTTATGTCTAATAGGCCAGAACTGTTCTGTCTGAACAGTTGGCAGCTGCTAGCTAACGTGGTTATTTACATTTAAGTTAACAAAAGAGAATGCGCAGTTCCTAGAGCACGGCAGCCTATTTCCAGTGTCTGATGGCCTGATGGCCTCACTCTGCTAGTAGGGGCTGCGCTGAGTCAGAGGGCGTCCCCATCACTGCACAGAGCTCTATGGAGCAGCACCGGCCAGAGATCTACACACACGAAGCAGCAGCACCTACTAAGAAAACTCTGAAATGTTCCTATTTCTATTGTTAGGAGACAAAAGGTTAGTGAGAGAAACAGCCTTTGGAAAAGTATTTAAATTTGAAGGCTACGGTATCTTCTATGCGATTGTACACTATTGATGTGAGTAGGATGGTTATGTGGAAGGCCTTGGGTCCAATGGTTTTGAGTTGCAGTCTGGATATGGTAGAAACTCTAAATCATCACACTGAGGTCAACTCCCTACCCTAACATTCTGAGTCTGTCTAACTTTATAAATGAGATGGACCCCAGTTTAGGTTTGGAACAAGTGGTGTGTTGTTCTGATAAAGCTAGAACTGACCTACAGTGGGCTATACCATTTACCTCATTCTAAGACTCTGCTGGCTGTAAAATAAAAACAAAGTGGCATAACCGACTCTGTGGTTCGAGTCTTAGACTCAGCAGCTTGAAAAACACGATAGGCGCATGTGCATCCAAATCCTGAGAGGACAAGGGACAGCAGTGTGGCCATCCTCCCAGGGGGTGATTTCTCACTGTCTCTCCCTCTCGCACTGTCTCACACATCTTATGACAAAAATCTAAAAAAAAGTTTAAATTAAAAAAAATAAGATTATGGGGGCCAGTAAGTGGGATGCTGGTTAAGGTACTGGACTCCTACATGCCAACCACAATTTGAATCCTGGACCCAAAGGCTTGAAAATCACACTGAGCGTGTGTGCGTATGAGCCCAAAAATCATGAGAGGGGACTGGAGAAGAAAGGACTGTGGTGTGGCCATCCCCCTAGTGATTTCTCACTTTCTGTCTCTTTGTCACTCTGTCTCTCCCTAGCGAAGGCACGTGCCCTATGGCAAATACCTTTAAAAAAAAAAATGATCATTACTTCCACTCTCTACTTTTCTCTCAGGAGAGTAGATCTTACCTGCAGATTATGTGAAGTATTTGGAGGTTAAAAACTCGATAAATATCAGGGTTTAATCACTGCTAAATGGGTGAGCTAGCATCATAAACTTGAACCCCAGAACTGGTACTTTCATCCTAATGTGATCAAAGAGTTTGTGTGGGAGTGTCTGCAGCAGCAACGCCTCATGGGAGGCCAACTGACACGCAAGAGAAACTCAGCCCACAGCAGTTTGTAGGTCCCCAAACTCTCACTTGAGTGGTGTGCCAGCAGCTGACTGCTCTGGGCTGCTGAGTCACTCCAACCAAACGCCTGAGTCTGACCAAAATTTGCCATTTCCTTGTTTACAGTCTTTCCAGTGACAAGAACATGAATGTCAAGGAGGTTACATGCAAGAAAGAGTGTCAGGACAAAGAAATGGGCTAGTTTTGTGGATTTCCACTAACTCTGGGAAAGACACACACATTATCTCTACCTCATGATTGCTTTCTCAAGGTACTTGAATTGCTTCTTTGGCCTGCTGGCGGCCTTCACCTTTGGACGGTACTGGGTTGAGTCTGCCCTTCTCCGTTTCTTCGGCTGTTAACAGATTGTATCCTTGAAACATCCATCCTTCGACAATATTGCTAACTGGCAAGATGACAGCTTCACGCTCATGCTACTCAGTACAGGCAGTCAGACCACAGCTTTCGGCATTAGTGCCACAGACCAGGTTATAATTTGAGCAGGCACTCTATAACTGACTACCTTCTCCTCTAGCCACCTGGGTACCGATTATGGGTTAGGATCTGTTACTACTACTGCTACTATTTTTTCAAAATTTGCTAGAGGGCACATGTACTGGTCAGAGACAGAGAGAGAGAACTTCCATGGAGGATAGCCAAACTGCAATCCCTTCTCCCTCAGTTCTCCTGTCCAGAGTTTGGGCACACATGGGCACATGTACACATATGCACCCGTGGGTCCAGACCGAACCACACAGTCCCCATGTGGGATCCAGTCATCTTAACCACACCACTGGCTGGCCCAGCCTCAGTTACTTCTAAGGATGGTTGATTTGAACAGTTTTCATTTCCTTTCTCTCCAACCTTCCCATCATTTCCTAGAGACTAAGCGCAGAAGTCATCTTAAAAGTATGGAGACTAGTGGTTTTCAAACTTAAAAAAAAAAAAAAAAAAACCTTTCTTCTTATCAGGAAAAAAAAAAAAAAAACCTCCTTACATAAAGAGGTCTTAAGAAAATTTACAAAAAAAAAAAAAAGTATTATGGGGCCAACAGGTGGCATGACAGCTAAGGGCACTGGATTCCCACATGGCCAACCACAGTTCGAGTTCCAGACTTGGCAGCCTGATTTCTCACTTTCTCTCTCTCTCTGTCTCTCTCTGGTCAAATTAAAGTAATAATAAATAAAGTTAAATGGAAAACATTATTTTAAAAAGAGATTTTTAAATGTATATTACGAAGACACTGAATGAATTTCAAAACTCTTTTTATTTTTTATCAAAATAAACTCAGACTTGGGAACCAGCAGTTAGCGTAATGGCTATGTCGCTGGATTCCCACGTAGTCGACCGCGGTTTGCGTCTCGGATCCGGTGACTTAAATCTCACGCCAGGCGCAGTGCGTGCGTGCCCAAGATCCCGAGAGGAGAACGGAGAAGGGATTGCGGCGTGACCATCCCCCCTGGGGGGTGATTTCTCACTTTCTGTCTCTCTGTCTCCCTCTGTCTGTCTGGCGAGCGCACGCGCCCTATAGCAAAAACCTCTCCAAAAAAATAAAAAATAAAAAAATAAACTCAGACTTTAATTCCATTTTTCCACCAAGGTTTTAAGACCTCTCAATATATCAGAGACAGAAGATCAGTCATACTTAAAGTAGGGACTCCCCCTAGCCAACCACTCAACCCTGCAGTCATCCCAATCTACTGTGAAAATGTTCAAAAAAACACTATTGTAAGGGCCAGCGTAATGGCTATGTTGCCAGACTCCCATGTAGCCAGCCGTGGTTCGAGTCCCGGACCCGATGGCTTAAACTCACACTGGACACATGTGCATGTGTGCCCAAGATCCGGAGAAGAGAATGGAGGAGAAGGGATTGTGGTGTGGCCATCCCCAATGGGGGGTGCTTTCTTGCTTCTATTTCTCTTTCTGGCAAGTGCACGCGCCCTATAGAAAAAGCCTCTCCAAAAAATAAAAATAAAAATAAAAACACTATTGTAGACCAACCCTTAATCTAAAAACTGAGGAAACAGAAGCAGAGAAGTGAGCTGACTCAAGGATAGGAGGACTCTATGAAGATAGTGGCAGCTGGAAAAGCTGGTTCATCACACTCCCTGAAACACAAGATGGAGAAAGAAGACAAGAAAAGCCTATCCAAACCAAATGACTTTTTCTAAAAAACTAAGCTTTTCAGAAACTGTGGATTACTTGTGTATTAGATAAAAGTAATCTGCCACCAGTGTAAACAGATTATCTCTGTACAGTACTAGATAAAAGTTATTGTTTCTCTGTAGGAAACCTATACACATTTCCAGAAATATGTGTGACACCCCCACAGAATGTCGGAGCTGGGTTTGGGATGGGGAAAAATGGCAGTCAGACCAGGCTCTCCACATTCAAATCCCATGTTCCTAATCCCGAGGTAATGTCTGTAACTAGGCCCCTAATCTCAAATTTAGTCTACTCTTCTATACAGGCAGAGGTTTCAGCCCGCACTGGCTACAGAACACAAATAGATAATCCCATGCAGCCACTTCGGGAATCCTAGCTTTTCACTGTTACATCAAATAACCTCAGGATGCTCTGGAGAAGCTCAATCTCACGACCTAGCTGTGTTCCCGAAAAGGGGCCTTGTGGAAAGACTGTCCATGACATTCAGGTTGGATGAAAACGTGGGGTGAGAAAGGATCCAGCATAAACGGGCAATCTTAGGACCGACCTAATGCACTTAAGCCTGAGACTACCATGAATAAAGGAAAGAGCGGTGAATCTGGAAAGACCCAGGGAAATCAACTCATCCCTCTGAATCTGGTTCCCCATCAGAGAAAGAAAAAAGTTGGGGTTGGTGATCTACAGGGTTTTCGCTTCCAGCTCCAAGTCGACGGGTTTTTCTAATTCGAATGGGTAATCCAGTCCAACTATATCCCCTCTGTACTTTCTGGCAAGGGAGAGAAAAAGAAAGAAAAAATCTCAACTTAGTCAGGCCTAAATGTCAAGCGTTAAGACCAGGGCTAGGCAGGGTCCTGGGGCAGGCCGGAGGGCAGGCAGCGAGGACACCGCAGTGTAATCTACCTCCCACCTTCGGAGGCAAACGGCTCCGCATCCAAACAGTTTAGAATCCCGCCTGTTCTGAAGGCTGCAGCCCAGAGAGGATCCGCGACCCACCGCGGGCACCTGCCCTTCTGCGTTCACAACCGCCTTCGGTCTAACCTAATAGCTGGCTGCTGCCGGGTTAAGCCCAACCCTTCCCTCTGACCTTGGGGCGCCGCAGCTCCCCGCCCCGAGCCCTCGCAGACGCCTTAGGGGCTCCCTCTCCGGGATCAGACATCCTCCCATCCCCCAACGCCTAAATTTAGGACAGCGAAGCTTTAGGGACAGCGTCTCTCTTCCGAGACCGGCCAGACTTCACCCCAAACAGAGAAAGGTGGAAAGAAAGGGAAAGATGAGGGATAGGAGACCGGAACCCCGAAGAGCACCCCTCCAGCTACCCGCTGGAGCCAGGTATCGGACCACTCGCACATCTCCAGCCCCTCTCCCCGCGGCACCCCAGACGCAGCCCCGCGGGGTCCACGCTGCCCCCCGCGGGGCACACCCGCCCCCCCCCCGCCGCTTCGCGCGTCCCCTCAGCTCCCTCCCTCAGCGCCTCAGGCGAGCGGCTGGAAGGCACCGGGGACCCCTCTCACCTGGGGCGGAGGCGCTCGCTCATGGCAGCTGGTGGAGGGCAGCGACGCGACGCCGCCCCGCGAGGAGAGGGGACAGAGGGGGCGGGGCTTCGGGGGGCCGCCCCCCCC
>NW_006159630.1:8758609-8767936 GCF_000334495.1 Tupaia belangeri chinensis | reverse complement strand
CCGCAGTGGCGCGTCCCGGGCCGCGCCGACCGGTAACCCCGCCCACGGAAGAGGCGGGTCCGGGGGGGAGGAGCGACGAGGAGCTTCCGGGAGCGAGGGCCTGCCTGGGGGTGGCCGCGCCCCCCCCTGTGCACAGCCCGGGGCGGAATGGTAGGCAAGTGAAGCCCAGTTTTAAATAAATTAAATTATGGCGTAATAACACGATTCAGGTATCAGAGTGAAATCTTTTTGAGGTAGTAATTTCTAAGAAAATGGGTGAGACCTATCAGGCAGTGGCGCAGACGGCCTGGTTCGGGTCCCGGGACCGGGCGTTGGGAAGGCCCCCCCTGTGCACAGCCCGGGGCGGAATGGTAGGCAAGTGAAGCCCAGTTTTAAATAAATTAAATTATGGCGTAATAACACGATTCAGGTATCAGAGTGAAATCTTTTTGAGGTAGTAATTTCTAAGAAAATGGGTGAGACCTATCAGGCAGTGGCGCAGACGGCCTGGTTCGGGTCCCGGGACCGGGCGTTGGGAAGGCGCCCGCGGGCTGCCCTGGGGGTGGGTCGCGGGGGTCCCGGATTTTTCGTGCCCTCTGCGGGGAGAGCGCTACTCAGCAGAGAATCTCGGAGAGCCGGGCTTCCCGGGGCCCACGTTCTAGGACTACAGGGAGCTGTTCTGAAGCGAGGCGAGTGTGTCGGGGTCCAGGCTAGACAGAGGGTCTTCCTTTGGTGGGGCAGCGGGGAGCCGGCCCCGGCCAGGAGCCGGAGCCGCTCGGCGGCCCCCGACCGGGTCGGGAGGAGCGAGACAACTTCGGAAAAGGAAGGGTGCGGGGAGGAGGGCCGGCCGGAGCCCGTAGAGGGCGCGGCGGGCGTGGCTGAAGATGAGCGTGAGCTGAGATCCGCCTCCTCCGGGGAGGGACCCGGCTGCTGAACTCTTAACTCTCTGTTTCCCGAACAGCCGAGGGCAGCTGCCGAGCTCATCACCCCGTTATTTGTATTTGGTTCAGTACTATGCCGCCAGTGCTCTCGAGTTACCTCTCTGATCGTCTTACAGGCCGACGTTGGTTTCATTCTGCCAAACTTGGGAAAGGTGATTCGGAAGCATGGGTGTCCCGGAGAAGCGACCACAAAGTTAGCATACCCCTGGAGGAGCTCGGGTTAAGGAAACAGGTACCGCGTAAATGTACAGAGTTCTTTCCTGTGTAAGCGTGGGGGTTCTGTGCTGTAGAGGCAGTGTAAGCAGTCGCAAGCCCTTTCTAAAGTTACTGACTTAAAGCTCCTGGATTGACTTCAGTTCTGTATTTTTTAAATAAACGGCCAGTAACTTGCATCCGTATTGTCAAAGTGTAACTCCACGATGAAAATAATTACTGTACTGTATTGGCAGAAATTAGTTTTGTTTTGCATGGCTTCATGCAGAGTAAAGTAAGTTGGTTGCTTTGTTAAAGGGATTGACCAGGATTATATCCATTTATTTTGTAAACGTTTTTAAATTTTTTAAATAATTTGCTATAGGGCTTGTGCACTCAACTGGAAAGAGACAAAAATGATAAAACCACCCCCTGGGGGTGGGGGGATGAGCAGGCCTGTATCTGTACTCTGCAAACCTTTTTTCTTTTTGAGGTTTTGATCGTGCATGTACATGCACCCATTGTGTTTTGCAAGCTTCCATGATATTTGATTCCATTACTGAAGTGTTACCCTCATTCACACCATGTGGGATCCAACTGCCTTAACCATGCCACTGGCTGGCCCTGAAAGTTTCACTTTTTGACGTACCGTACGTAGTGCTTAAGAGATACTTCAGGGGACTAGCAGGTCACATGGTGGTTAAGGTGTTAGGCTCCCACATGGCTGACAGTGGCTCAAGCCTGGGACCCGATGGCTTGAAAATCACAGCAAGCACATGTGCACGTGCCCAAAATCTCAAGAGAAGAAGGGATTGTAGTGTGGCCATTCCCCCTGGAAGGTTTCTCACTTTCCCTATCTGTCTTTCTCTGGTGAGTGCACACAGCATATAGCAAAAACCTAACCAGAGAAATGGATGTTTTAGTTACAATACTGTATGTTGGTTGATTTTGCACATTTATGTGTAGAAAAATTCATCTGGCAAACACATGCCAAGCTTAGGGCTAGGTTTTAAGAATCAAGTAGGAGAGACCAGCAGGTGGAGTAATGGCTATGTTGCTGGACCCCCATGTAGTCGACCATGGTTCAAGTCCCGGACCCAGTGGCTTAAACTACCTGGGCACGTGTGCGTGCGTGCGTGCCCAAGAGGAGAATGGAGGAGAAGGGATTGCGGCATGGCCATCTCCCCTGGGAGGTGATTTCTCGCTTTCTGTCTCTCTCTGGCGAGCGCATGCACCCTATAGCAAAAACCTCTCAAAAAACAAAATAAAGTTAAGTAGGAGACAGACACATTTTCTGCTATCTGGAACTTTATAGAAAAGATTATAAAATAAGCAATAACTTTCCATTGAGCTTTGGATTCAAGTTTTTCTTTTCCTAACTCTACAGAGAGTGATAAAGAGGTACTAATTATACATGATATAAATATTTAAAAATTTTGTTGCAGAGTATTTTTTGTGTATAATTTTGTCATGGGGTGTGTGTGTGTTCATCAGAGAGAGAGAAGAGGTAAGAAAGCAAC
Organism: Tupaia belangeri chinensis; assembly: GCF_000334495.1. Classification (NCBI taxonomy): domain Eukaryota; kingdom Metazoa; phylum Chordata; class Mammalia; order Scandentia; family Tupaiidae; genus Tupaia; species Tupaia belangeri. Next base: position 8,765,304 of record NW_006159630.1, on the reverse strand, counting down.
CCAGATAGGGGATGGCCACATTACAGTCCCTTTTCTGTTTTTCTCTCGGGATTTTGGGCATGCACAAATGTGCCTGGCATGATTTTTAAGCCGCCAGGTCCAATACTTGAACTGTACATTCAGCCATATGAGATCCAGCTACCTTAACCACACCACTGGCTGATTCTACATGGTATGTATTTAGTAAAGATGTCAACCTAAACATACTTGCTAGTAATTTATAGCACTACAAACTACCAAAAAAAAAATTGGAGCTACGTCTCTTACATATATTTATTCACTTATTTGTGCATTATGCATATATGTTTTATGAGAGCGTATATATGCATGTTACTAATATGTTAGATGTTAATAGAGCTTCATTTCTCGTGCTTAGGTAATGATAGTTTGAATATTTTCTTTTTGTATCCAGTGGGTCTTCCATATGTCACTTTGGAAACCTCTGCTCTAAATAGTAACCTTTTGATCCTGACCTAATTTTTTTACTCTTCACCATTCTGTCCTTAAATGATGTGTTTAGGAGTTTAAACAGTTTCTTTATGCTCATGTGACATCTATGGACTTGCTATAACCTTCAATAGCAAACATTTCATTCTGACTGGTAATCGGGACATCTTTTCCATTAACTAACCTTTAATGTTAGAGGTGTTGAAAGTTGTCTTATAACGATTTATTAGGTTGTCGAAAAGTCATGACGTATTTTTTCCATGTCTTTTATGCAAAAATGTGTCATGACTTTTCCAACACCTGAATATTTCTAGAAGACTTTTAAGAAGCAAAAAATACCAAATATAAATAGAGCTAGGACTATTTATCTTAAAAGCACCGTCTTCTATAACTTCTATTTTCTAGCTCTAAAAGAAAAAGAATAGACTGGGTAGGGCTTCCCCTATAAGATCTCCTGTGACTGCAGTCCAAGTCCTGGTCTCAGTGCCTTGAAAGTCATAGTTGGCACATAAACGTGTGTGCCCTACATCCCCAAAGGGTGGAGAAACAGAGGAAAAGTGATTGTAATGTGATAGTGCCCCTGGGCAGCAGATGGTGAGACCAGTGCATCCTCTCCCGCCCCATAGCTCCCAGCCCCCCACCCCGGCTTCTGTGAGTGCATATACCTTCAGACAGTTTAAAAGAGAGTTTGCTTTAACTTGAGTAGTTCCAAATTAATTTAAAAGATGTACATAAATAAAACAGTGGTATTTACTGTGTAAACTGTGTGTTTCTCATAAACACATATTTTCCTTTTTCAGAAAGAGCATGAGTGACTCAGCCAGAATGGAAGTGTGTCCTTATTGTAAGAAGCTGTTTAAACGATTAAAATCCCACTTGCCATACTGTAAGATGAGAGGACCAAACATACCTGCTGGTCAAGAGGTTTATCAGTCCAAGCCAGCTATACTCCCACGTGCTAAAAAATTGAAAGGACCAATCAAAGATGTAATTAAAGCTAAAGAGAAAAAGTTAGAGGCAGTGAGTGACGCAAGGAATACTAAATTAAAGAAGGACAAACCAGAAAAGACCATTGAGACTTTTCCACTACTAGATGGCGGTTTGGAAAGTACTACCAAGACAGATAAAGACATCCAGAATCAAATTCAACTTTCCTTCAGAATGATAAATGATAAACCAAAGATTACGTTCCAGGGAGAGAGCAAGGCTCCATTTTATGCATCAAAGAACATCGTTCCTAAAAGGGAACTTGCCAAAGATTTCCCTAATTCAGAGGATAGTAGATGTAATCCTTCAGAAACCGAAGCATCTTTATTGGTTAGCCTGTCAGAACTTCCTTTGTCAAATCAAGGTAAGAAATATTCCTCAGTCGTACCTGTTGAAGTACAGACCATTTCTACTCGTCTGAAATCAGACAAAATTGGTCCTCAGAGGCAAGAGCTTCTAGTAAAATCACTAGAGGTGCCTATTGATGATTATCATAGTTCTCCAGAGAATCTCATTGATGGGGTTAAAAGAGTAAGAACATCATTGACAGTGAACAAGCAAGATTCCAAAAGCAGGAATCACTTCTCAGTAGACTCTACTGACGTGAGAGACACTGAAATGCAGGAAAAGAACACAGAATCGTTCATTGTAGGGCTTAAAATTAGCCCAGTGGGTGAGTTCCAAGTCAAGAAGAACCAGGAAAAAGGACTTCTTAGTCTTGGAATAGAGACATGTGGGAGCCAAGGAAATACAGAGCGAAGTGTGTCTGTGACAGAAATGCAGGACTGGACTTCCGGGGGCAGTGGCTCCAAGAACTTCAATACTGACAATTCAGCCACAGGAAAGAAATCTCAAGTTGAAAGTCCTTGTGTAAATTTGTTTACTCCAAGGGAACTGACTTACAGTAAGTCTCTTTCTATATCTCAGTCAGGAAATCAAAGTCTTGGCTCTATGGCTATTACATTTTTTCAGCAAGAGAAAGCAGGAGTCCCTGATGTGAAGACGTTAATGGAGAGTAAAGGACAGGCTTCTCTGGAGCGATGCCTGCATTCAGCCCAGCATCACACTTCTAAAAGCTCCTTTGTCAAAAACGTCAGTGCTACTGACAGAAAGACCCTTCAGCTCCCACGCTCAGTGGGACTGGAGTGGTTTCCAGAGCTCTACCCTAGTTATCTTGGACTGGGGGTGTTGCCAGGGGAACCTCACTATTGGAAAGCAATGGTCCAGAAGCCTCAGCGTGGCTGTCCCCAAGCGAGAAGTCTCACACAAGGTAAACAAGTCATTTATTTTCAAGAGCCATCAAGCTCATCCAGCATACTCTGAACCTTTTGAGTTCCTAAGAGTCAAAATAATATTTCACTCACTTATTAATAGCTTATTTTTATCTAGACATTTCAGTGCACTGGACTTAAAATTATTCTGGAAACATTACCACTTGTTCCAAGGGTCAGTAGTAGTGTTTATCATTTTCTCTTACTCTCTTAAGAGTTGAGGGTTGGATGGTGACATTGACGGCCATTGAGTTTCTGTTGAAAAGCATAACTGGTTGAAATTGAATGGGTATTTAAACTGAACAGACAGGGTGGGGGGAGGTAGAGATTATAAGAGTCACTGAAGCAGAATAAGTATTATGTTCAGAATTCAGTTAGTCCCGGATTGTTCAGGAAATAGAGTCCAGGTTTACAGTTAAATGCAACATTTAAGAGCTTAGATTAGCAAAGAAAGTATGAACAGAAGCCGTTTGGGGAACTGTAGGTCAGACAAGGTTCAAAGTGGCCAAGTGGGGGGAACAAGTGTAGAAATCATGCACTGGAAGAAGTAGACCCCTGAGATTAGGACCCAAGAGTAGAACCAGTGGTTGAATCTCAGATTAGGTTAAAAGGACTTGGAGAAAGATTGGACATTGAAACGGATCCTGATTGTGACTCTCTTCAGAAGCATTCTAGATGTGGGTGGGTGGGTAGGTGAACTAGCAGGTACACTGAGACCTAAGGAGGAGCTAGGACGTTCCTAACAGTCGTTTTAGGCACCCGTGCATTTTTTCTGCTGAATCTCATCTTTAAAATGAGACTCCTTCTAGGTTTGATGCATAAAGTGTCCTCATTTTCTTCATCAGGAAGCATCGGTGGTTTTGTTTTAAGATTGTCTAAGGGCCTAGTTAGTTTAGAGTATCATTAATTGGTGCTGTCAGTCTTATTTTGACAGAAGACCTACAACAAATCAGAGTAGATCTGCATCTGAAAGAAAGATGGATGTTATCTTCTGAAAGAAGATACTTTTTCTCTCTTCAAGTGATTATCTATTCACTAAACCCTTAATTTGTCAGGTCTCAGAAGAGAAAAATAAATGTAAGAGAGAGCTATCCTCACTGGGGTTTCAGAAGGCTGCAACCCCACCCCACGCCCACACTCAGCCTTTTAGGCACCCAGGATCATGGATGTGGTCTGCATGTTTAGATCCACCCACAGCCCAAACCCCAGACCTGTGTACGTGGCTTCAGCGTTGCGCAGCAGTGCCCTACTGCCTGTGCCACCATGCTGGGCCTAACTCCTAGGCCTTTTTGTATGACGTTCTAGTCTCAAGGTCAAGCTCCTTTGCACCATGATCTTCCCCCAGCCCTGCAGCTAGCTGGGATTACTGGTGCACTCGTGTGTGCCCGATCTGTTCATGTAGACCTGTGGTGCAAACCCAGAGCCTTCCCTTGTGATCACTAGACCATACAGCAGCACCCTTACTGCTTGCACCACTGCAGCTGGGCAAGGCCCCTGTCCTGCACACATCACCTCCCTACTGAGATTTGTGCCTCAGACACCTTTAGTGGCTCATGCAGTGACAGGTGCAAATCCAAGTCTATCTTACTCTTCTGTTTGTGGTCTTTAAACTGCCTGAGGCAGACTGCCCATGTAGCCTGCCACTTTAGGAAGTCAGATCTCACATGACCAACTGCAGTTTAAATCCAGGCCCTGGTGGCTTGCAAAACACACAGGGCATATATGCCCAACATTCCAACGGGATGGAGGAGAGAAAATGATGTTACAACCCCCCTGGGACATGTGGGGACTGCACCCTCTAGATCTCTGGTGAACATATATGCTCTCTGGCAATTAAAATACAAATAAACTTCCTGAGGCTTAGGATACTTGGTGATCAATCTCTAATTTATTAGTTGGGTTTCACTTATTTATATGAGTCCCAAGAATACAGTGATAATAAGTGATACAGTAACTTATAACATCAAATCACCAGGCTACAAGATAGACTATGAGGAGAAAATAACAGTTTTACCTTTCACCAGTAAGTTCTTCCTAGGTTGTGTTAGAAACTATTGATATTTTTGTCCCTTTTCTTACAGATGGTCTATAAATAATGTCATCAGTGTAGTACTTCTCTGTCAGACAATGAAGTATGATTATCACAGGGCCTGTATACTAGAAGAGAGAGACTTTAAGATCTCAGTTAAGGTTAAGACCTGATCCTCAGCCGAGGACGTCAGCAGGGCCACCTAAATCTAACGGATTAAAAGATAGCATCATTGGGACCAACAGGTAGTTGATGGGTACGGTGCTGGACTTCCAGATGGTTGGCCACAGTTTGAATCCCAGATCTGGCAGCTTTTGAAAATCTTACCAAACACGTGCATGAATGGCCAAAGTCCCAGAAGGAGAATGGAGAAGGGATTGTGGCATGGCTTTCCTCCCTGGGGGGTGATTTCTCACTTTCCCTCCACTGTTTTTCTCCCTCTCTCTGGCAAGGACATGCACCCTATGGAAAAAACTTAAAAAAAAATTTTCTGGCCAACAGTTGGCATGGTGGTTAAATCCCACATAGCTGACTCTGCAGTTCAAGTCCTAACCCAGAAGGTTGAGAAGCATACCAGGCACTTGCGCATGCTACCTAAAATCCCAGGAGAATGGAGGAGAGGGATTACAGCTTGGCCATTTCCCGGAGGGGTGATTTCTCACTTTCCCTCTCTCTAGCTAGTATGCATGTCCTATAGCAAAAAACAGAAGATAAAGGTCATTGGTTCCTCAAAAAGCTTTGTGATTTACCAAGGAACAGTTACCTCTGATGTCTGCACATTCAAATTGAACTTTCATGGAGTCTGCAGAGAATGGGCTATCCCTTCCTTTGCTCAGGCAGCCCTTTTCAGGAAGTTAACTCATTCCTCCCACTACATAAAGGCCGGGTTAGTGAGCTAGCTATTACTCAGCTACCTTGTCAGACAAGGTACGTGTTTACATGGGTTCTCTCAGCTAACCCCTATTACCAGCCCTGGGAGATTGATAGTCCTTTTTTAAGTGAGAAGGCTGAGTTTCCGCAGAGAGAAACAGCTTCAGTTAATGGTTAGCATCTAACACTGCTTTGATGGGCTCTGCCAGGCTTTTCCAGGCAGTGTTGGACTGTGGGCTTCGAGATTATGTCAGGTGTTTTTCTATGAAGGGGCGCCCCCTGCACATCAGGATAATCGGATGAGCTTTAGTGAAATAATTCCACTACGTGAAAATGTGCCCTGGGCTTTGAGAGGCATAAACGGATATTTTGAGATTTTGATAAAGCAGGGTGGAGCCAAAAGTTCTTGTGACTGAAGAAAATGGTTCTGTTTTGGTCGCCTAGGATAGGAAATACCAAAGCAGGCTATTTCCACAGATGCTACTCAGTCAGGTGAGTCAGGAATAACAATTCCGCTTATGGAATGCAGCAACTTTAGGAATATCTTTTGAAGTTCAGAGGGAAGGCTTTTCATGAACTTACTACCAAAAGGAGATTTCCTAGCTTTTGTGGAAATATATTTTAGAAGTTAAAGTTTTAAAAATCAAGAGACTCAACCAGTAGAAATGTTCAAGAGTCCTCCGCGATGGAGATTTGCGGCCATCCTTTGAGGGAAAGCATTCAGGCCTGAGATTTCCCTGCTGAGCCTTGGCAGAGTTCATGGCACCTTGGATTTTGGGACTCAACGCTTGAGAGAAAACTGCCTTGATTCCCAAATCTGGACAAGATCCAGTTTCATATGTGGTTTTTTTTTTGTTTTTTTTTTTTTGTTTGTTTGTTTGTTTTGTTTTGTTTTAAGATGAAAGATGTGTAGGGGTGGGACCAGTAGACAGCATAATGGTTATGTCACTGGACTCCCACATATTTGACCATGGTTCAAGTCCTGAACCTGGCTACTTAAGACTCGGGCTGGGCACGTGTGAGTGTGTGCCCAAGATGCCAAGAGGAGAATGGAGAAGGGACTGTGGCGTGGCCATCCCCCCGTGGAGTGA
>NW_006159630.1:8732785-8758588 GCF_000334495.1 Tupaia belangeri chinensis | reverse complement strand
CTCTCTGGCGAGCATATGCATCCTATGCAAAAATCTCTCTTAAAAAAAAGGGGGGGGGGAAGGTTTCTAGGCATTATCCTCAGAAACTGGTTCTGAAGTAAGGCTCAAGGATTATACTTCCAAGTGCCCCTAGTTGTGTCTGAAGAGTTGTCGAGGTTTAGAACCACAGATACAGGCAGTGGCTTAAAGCCACTGGTGTCTCACACCCAGCAGGGGAATAGTCTTAAATGGTGGGTGAGGGAAATGGGGATTTGAAAAAAGCATAGTGAGCTGCGTTCACTACAGAAAGCCAAACTTGGCTGATGGGAATAGCAGAAGATAACCCCTAAAGGGTCATGGACTGTTAAAGACCTGGAAATAGCTAAATGCAGGCCCTCTCTCCCACCCTCAAGTGGGATTTCAACCAGTGGCACGGCTATGCAGGATGCTTGACATGGAGCATGGGGTTGGAGCTTGAATGGCCGTATGACAGTCTGGCTTAGGATCACTTTTCCCCAGCGGGTTCTGTAAAGAGAAGGTTTTTAGATAAAAGAGTACAGCTTCAGGCATCAGCCAGCGAAAAGAGCTTGTGAGTGATGGACAGCTAAAGGCGTGGAGGTAAGTCACATCGTCCGTCCGATTCAGCCTAGGCCAGAGGGTTGATAGGAGATGCTAGAGCTATAGAGGCTGGGTGAAGGTTTTCAGCCATTGTAGGGAGTGGAGCCATCAGTGCCAGAGCCCTAATAGTAGTGAAGATTCTCAGCCATTGTACTAGGGAGTGGAGCCATTGGTACCAGAGCCCTAACAGTGTAAGGTTCGAAGGTTAAAACAAAACAGTATCGAGACAGCGAGGCAGCCCGAGTGACCGTATGAGACAGCGAGGCAGCCCGAGTGACCGTATGAGACAACGAGGCAGCCCGAGAGACCGTATGAGACAGCGAGGCAGCCCGAGAGACCGTATGAGACAGCGAGGCAGCCCGTGTGACCGTAAGAGACAGAGAGCTGTATGAGACAGCGAGGCAGCCCGAGTGACTGTATGAGCAGTCACAGTCGCAGGCCCACAGTCAAGACCCAGACAGGCTGTGAGATGTGGAAGAGAACACAACCCAGAGTGCCTGGCGGCAGGCAGGGAAAACATTGCACGTGTCTGTGATGGGACTCCACGGGTGTGGAGCTGGCCTGAGCCAGGGTCATTTCAAGTTTGACTGAATCCGTGGCTGATGTATTTCCATAGGCACAGCCGACAGAAGGAAGCAAGAGGCCAGGGAGCCAGGTAGCCCCTGACTGCCGAGACCGTGGTTTTACCATCGCAGTTGTCACGAGGCTCTTTTTCCTCCCCATCTTTTTGGGTTTTTTTGTTTTCCAAATGTTCTCCAGGGTGAATAAATTTACATCATGCTTTGATTTTTAAGAGAGACTAGTCTTCACCTTGCTGAGAATTTAATTCTGTATAATTTCTTGAAAGTCATTGTTCTTTTCATTATTACTTAATATAATGATCATTTGGATAATATTTTACACCATAGCAATTATCATACCCACCAAATCTGTCAACAGGATTTTGCTTAAATTATCCTCTATCCTGATGAACCAAGCCAAGCCCAGAGACCTATCAGTAGATTACCTGCCTGTCATTGAACATGGGGGGAAGCGAGTGCAGGAAAAGTGTGAATAAGTCGCGTTTCTGGTTCAACTTAAGTTATTCTTGTATTGAACATAAATAGGAAATGCTTGCTGGCCAATTGATAGTGATGAAGTAATAGAACAGACATAGTAGCTGTTGGTGGCAGTGGCAAGTAGCAGTAGCTTATTTAAAGTAGTAGAAAGTCACACTTTTTGCCAAAATGTTTAGCATCTGGGAGACACAAGTGATTCAGTTCATTCGGTCCATGGCCTTGGGCAGTGTGTTCATCGGACCAGAAATGAGCATAGATCCTCACTTCCAGGGGTTCCTTCAGCCTTTTGAAGAAACATCTTCCTGAACTGGAATAGGTTTGACTCCAGCACTCCAGCTTCAGTCCAATGCGGAGCTCATTAATCCACCTATTTCAAAGATATTAATACTTTTTCTGAAGCCTGGCCCTAGGAGCTTTCGGCGCTGAATGTTGGGGAAGGGGTGAAGTTAGATGAACTGTGATGGTGACTTCTGTTTGGAACCGTAGTCCCGTTGTTGGAAAGAAGTTCCGCTGATATAAGGAGTTTGGAACCCCCGCCCAGGCTCACAACCTCCAGCTTCGCTCTCGGGAGGCTCCTGGGAGCTGTACAAACAGGTGAGGCTGGAGTTAATGGCTGTCGTGCTGCTGGTGGTTTCAGGCATTTGGAGCAATTTTACTGTAGGCTGTTAAGTGAGGTGGAGGAAAAGAGAAAAAAAAATGCTTGTCTTCTTTCTAGTCTTCTGTTTGTTTTCATTTTGGACTTGACATAATTAAAAGCACCAAAGCTAATAGGATATCAGCAACTGTTTATGAAACAGTTTTTATTTTTTGATACCTGCCTCTGCCTGCCAACCCCCAAAACCAGGAAGACTAAGTCAGATTAACCCATTGTATTGGTCTTCTCACCACTAAAGATGTTAAGCAAATTCCTCAGAACAGGAGTCACATTTAAATGTACTAAAGTTAAGGTCATCTGGATTTTAGCCCTTTTATCTGTTCAGAGTGAGTGTGAGTGTGCGTGTGTGTGTAGGTGTGTGTGTGTAGAATCTCTGAATTACAGTTCCATCGCTCACGCTAACTAGGATAACTTAAGTAACTCGCAGGTAATATCCCTGGTTCCTCTGTGACAAGTAGATGTGTTTGTTTCTGCACAGGCTGGATCAGGTGCAGCGCCACCATGAAGAGGAGCAGAGTTGGTGGCATCACCATGCTTTTTACGGGATACTTCCTCCTGTGTTGTAGCTGGAGTTTCAGGCAGCTAAGTAAGCCTTACCATATGCTTAGCCTAAATTACACACCCATGCCATTGCCAGAACCGTCAAGGGATTCTCCAACTTGCTTCCCATAGCGATGCGCCACATCTGACATGCCCTGGTGAACAAGCGGTTGCCTGGTGCCCTGGGGGTTTTATTAGAGGTTTTGGGAAAGGGCCCTTTGTAAGATTTTATTAGAATTGACATGATTGCTCTTGTCCTCCATGTGATATTGGCACTGGAGACGGGTGGTCTTGTTTTCTCCCTTAAGCTGCTGTCCTGCTTGAAGGGAAGGTGCCCTCCTTGCTGCCTAGGAATGTGTTAGTGATGGAAACGACAGACACACAGAACAGAGCTGCCACTCACCAGTGTGTCTGACGTAGCTGCCCTAGTTGTTCTACACCTAATGTTTAAAACAGCAAACACCTTTCTAGTTACGAGTCAGCCTGCACCAGTTTTTAACTAGGAGGAAAGTGTCTGCGTTTGACTTACCTTCTAATTCAAGATAGCTTTTGTTCATTTTTTAAAGTATTTGACTTTAATAAAAACATACACTTACAATTTTTTAAATTAGACATTATAGGAGGATATCAGAAAAGTTTTGTAGTTTTCCATAGCTGAGGGGGAAAAAGCTTACTCTCAGATGGAAACTTTCAGGGTAATAGTACAAAATAGCCATGAACTCTGAGGACCAATATAGTTCACAAATAGGATGGTAAGACTTCTTTTAAAAAACAACCAATGCTCCACCTTAGTAGCGCACACTGGTTAATTTCTCCTTAGGTGAGGCCACACGGGAAGCACAGATTCGATTTCTGGCCCACCTTGAAGAAAGACTGTGTGTGCTAGTGCACACCTGTGTCCTAGCTACCTGCAAGACTGAGGCTGAAGGAGCACAACATGAGACGCTGTCTGAAATACCACACCCCTCCCCATACACACACACACACACACACACACACACACACACACACACACGGCATGGGCGTGGGGGGGGCAGGAATGAGATTTGATTCTAACTGGCTTTTCTGGACTGACTGAGTGCCTAGGAAGGAGGAGGAGAGGGTGAGCCGCAGGGACTGACGGACGCACTGTGTCCCGGCGGGAAGGGCGCAGGGCAGCTCTGCTATGAGACAGCTGCTTCTGGTGACAGGGAGGAGCTCCTTCCCAGTCAGCCCTACAGAAGAGGCCAAAACCCAGAGTCATTTCTCCCACAGAGAAAAAGGCTTTCCTTGAGTGTTTTCCCAGTCCGGCAGGGGTTAGTCAGTGCCTGATACTGGTCGGTAGCTATTTTTCACATCACGGAAGAAAACGGGACACAAACTTCTCGTGCCTAACACTCCATTTCTGAATGCCAAAACCAAACTAGCACGATGGTCTATAAAGCGAGTGATAGGAACCCCCGGAGTAGCCTCGTGGATCCTTACGTTTATCTCTGTTTTACAAAGAGCTGCCACGCTGGCGTAAGTGACGTTGACCTGACGCCTTCTACGAGGGAGCAGGAGGGAGCGTGGTGGAGCCAGCGGCACTGCTTATTCAACCATTGGGAGGTGTGTTGGGGCAGAAGGCTGAGAGAATAAAGGCACTGGAGTCCAAAGCAGTTACACAGGAAGTCACTTTTCATTAACGGGATAGATCTCGTTCTGCCCGGGTGGTGCTTTGGTTTGCTCTCAGAAATGACCGGGAGTTATTTATGAAAGTTTTAGTTAATCATCAAGTTGTCACTCAAGGAGGCATGACGTTACTGAGGGAGGTGCGGAGGTGACAAAGTTTATCATTAAAATTACACTATTTCTTCAATTTTTAGTAAAACACCAGCATCTCAATTTTCAATCTTTCTCCTTAAAATTTTTCTCTCTGGGACCAGCAGATGTAATGGTTACATCACTGGACTCCCACATAGTCAACTACAGTTCAAGTCCCAGACCCAGCGGCTTAAAACTCTTGCCAGGCACATGTGCGTGCATGCCCCAAATCTCGAGATGAGAATAAAGGAGAAAGGATTTCTTCCTCTGTCTCTGTCTCTCCAGTGTACACACATGCCATATAGCAAAAATCTCTCTTTTAAAAAAAAAAGGTTGGTTGGTCATATCACATGCATGCACACACCCAGCCCTTAGTTTTGCTTGCAATGTCTGAAAATACGTGAGGTCAGACCCTCTAGGTCGCAGCTCTTTCATAACTGCACAGAAGCAGTGGGCTGTTTGAAGGCTGGTGTGTGTTCACTTTCCCATTGTTTCCTTCTCTCTCCTCAGATCTTGACTTCTGGGTCTGCTGCTTTGCCTGCCTGCCTGCCCTTGTTCCCCATTCCCTGCTCCTCTCTAGTTATACCTAGTGTTGGTCACTTAATTCTGCCACACATGCTCATGGTTAAAGAAAAAGTACTCAGATTATGGGGGGACTTCAAAGCATTGGTAGAAAAATGGAGTTAAGGAGCCGGCAGGTGGTATGGTTGAGTGCTGGACTCTCACGTGGCTGACCGCAGTTCAAATCCCTGACCTGGCAGCTTGCTTTCTCACATTCTCTCTCTTGCTCGCTCTCTTACTCTCTCTCCCCTCTCTTGCTCTGTCCCTCTCTGATCGAATTTTAAAATAAATAAATAAAGGTAAATAAAAAATAATTTTTAAAAATGGAGGTAAAATACGAGTTTTTTTTTGGTGCAAAAAAATTTTGGATGAATGTGGTTATTTCATAAAATGTGTTTTCGTGAGCTATTTGAGGACCCTCTGTGTCCTCGTATACTAGAGTTATCAACAAGTATCCGTAAGGGAAACAGCATGGTTGAGGAAGAGTTACTTGGTTAGTTCGCTGTTAATAAAAACATCATTGCAACCCCAAAACTTTTTCCTTTTTAAAGGGCTTTGTGCTCATTCTTTGTAAATGCCCATTAGAAGAGAGACTTGGGGGTTCTTTGCACTCCCCTGGTCTGTCCTTACTCAAGGTCAGAGATGGGATGAGAAAGTTGATGAGAATGACCTCTCAGCAGTGTTCTCTTTCTCGGTCCCCTCAAGCATGGGTCAGCAGTGACTAAGGCCCATGGCAGATCCAGCCACTGCCTGTTTGTATAAATAAAGTTTTGTTGGGATACAGCCCTGTTCATTCGGCCCAGTGTCCTCTACAACAGCAAAGTTGAGTGGTTGTGACAAATTATATGCCCGGAAAGCTGAAAATACTCTCTACCCCTTATTAAAAAAAAAAAAAAAAAAGTGTTGACACTTGCCCTAGAGAATGCCACCCTTGTGTATGTTGGGGTGATGAAGATGGCTTGGGGTTGCTGCTCCAGAATGTTTGGGCTCGGAAACTCCATTGAGTAGAAGCCTTTCTTGACTTGTCTCTGGTACCTGTGTTGCCCCGAGCTACTTCTAAGTGTGGTGGGCGCATACAGGGGTAGCTTGTCACCTCTCCCCCGGGACTCTTACCAAGAGCAATTCCGTCACTACCACAAACAAACTGATCTCCACATTCTGGAATTATTTGTAAATGTCTGCAAAGTAGTGGAGGAAAAGGCTTTCTTATCTGCTCACTGCTGCCATCTGGGTTGGGAAATCATTGACCTTTTATCAAGTTCTTGAAGAACCTGTCGATAGAGTTAAAATAGTTTAGGAGAGTTGAGATAAGTTCATAATCAATTGGTATGTTTCCAGATTTAGACCTAAAACTCAGCATGACCAAGAAATAGAACTTGTTGCTCCATTTTGGACATTGAAATCAATGTGCTTTATGAGGATACATTTTTATTCATATGTGTAAATACCTCTCTATAATACCTCTCTATAAGTTCACTTGCACAGCCAGTCCCAATCAGTGTATGACACAGAAGATGACAGCTTCATCCAAGCCAGCCGGTGGCATGGCAGTTAAAGTGGACCCACATGGCCAATAGCACAGCTTAGGTCTGCACCCAGTGGCTTGAAAATCACACCGGGCTTGTGTGTGCGTGCCTAAATTCCCAAGAGGAGAATGGAGGAGAGGGATTACAGGATGACCATCCCCCCAGGGATGATTACTTTCTCCAGCAAGTGCACACACCCCTATAGTAAATTGTTTAAAAAATAAAACAAGGATACCAGCGATTGGTGTAATGCTTATGTCGCTGGACTCTCATGTAGTTGACTGCAGTTCAAGTCCCAGATCCGGTGGCTTAGACTCGCTGGGTGTGTATGTGTGCATGCCCAAGATCCCAAGAGGAGAATGGAGGAGAAGGGATTGTGGCGTGGCCATCCCCCCCTGGGGGGGGGTGATTTCTCGCTTTCTATCTCTCTGTCTCTGGTAAGTGCACACCCCCTATAGCAAAAAAACAAACAAACAAAAAACCTCTCTCCAAATGAAAATAAATAAGTAAAACAAGCTTCATCCAGAAAGACGAGATTCTTTTCCAAACTGGCCTAGCTTTCAAGTAAGCCTTTGCTGCCTGCAGAGTCTAATTGCTTCAGGTATAGGCAGGATGACCACACATCTGTTCACAGAGCTGAGGTGAAAAGACCGCTTTGAACAAGATTTATCGTTTTAAACAGCCTTTGTCATTTTCTCTTAATCGTGCTCTTCACCTTCCATGGTAAGAGCTTCCTAGGCAAACAGTGGTTGGGTTCTGCTTGCAGGTCGGCAGCCTGGACTGAATAAGTCTTCCCACAATGCAGAGCGATTCAGCCTGAGAACTTGCGCAGGCCAGTCTTCACCATTCCGGCCCACAGAGCTGAGTTCCAGGGATGCCCTGGGATGCAGGGTGCTTTCCATCCTTGAGAAGACTTGCAGTGAAGGCCCCATCCTGGAAGGCGCAGTCTTGGGCATAGCTGGCCATGACATTCTTGCAATCCACATGGTTAGGTGGGCTAATCCTAGTGCTGTCTGCTTAGTTTAACCTTGAGTAGTCCTGAAATCTTACGTTTACTGCAGAAAGCATATTTTTACTAATGCCCATTAAGTATTTTGCTATTAAAAATAAAGGCATTTAGTTGAATTATTTATTAGGCTGTTTTCCATTTTATGTGGAACTTGCATATTTCTTCACTCTTTGAAATAAAAATAAATAATATTTTTTACAATAGAAAATAAGCTGGAACCAGCAGTTAGTGTAATGGCCATGTCACTGGACTCCCATGTAGTCGACTGCAGTTCGAGTCCCAGACCCAGTGGCTTAAAATTACGCCTGGCATGTGTGCATGTGTTCCCAAGATCCCAAGAGGCCTCTGAGTGGAGGAGAAGGGATTGCGGCGTGGCCATCCCCCCTGGGGGTGATTTCTTGCTTTCTGTTTCTCTGTCTGTCTCTGTCTTTCTGGTGAGCGCACATGCCCTATAGCAAAAACCTCTCAAAGAAAAAAGAAAATAAGCCATTGAGCTGGTTATTTTTCTCACAGAACCTCACCTGTGGAATAGATGAGTGTGTCTCTGGACACTTTATTCAGTTTACTGGAGCCTCCTTCATCTGACCTATAAGTAAGGGGCAATCATTATACCTACCTTGCAGAGATTTGGTGAGATTAGAAGTCTTGCACCAGCAAGGTCTGACATAGTTGGAACTTAATAGCTGTTTTAAAGCCTCTCATGGCATCCTGCTACATGCAGATGTTCCTCCATTTAGAATAAGATTACATCCCAATCCGTGTTTTAAGTTGAAAATATAGTAAGTTGAAAATGTGGAGGACAGCTGGTGGCATGGTGGTTAGAACAGCTGGGCCCCACATAGCTGGCTGCATGGCTTGAATCCCAGATCCAATGGCTTGGAGAATACTCCAACTATATGTGCTTGCCCAAAATCTCAAGAGGAAAATGGAAGAGAAGGGATTATGGTATGGCCATCCTTCCAGGGGGGTGCTTTCTCACACCCCTCCCCCTCCCATCTCTTTCCGGTGAGTGCATGTGCCCTGTAGTAAATTTAAAAAAAAAATGTGGGCTCCATGGTCTAGTGGTTGAGACAGCCACATCCCACATGGCCAACGACATGGCTTAGAGTTTAGACCTGATGACGAGAAATATGCCAGGCACTCGTGGGTGCATGCCCAAAGTCCCAAAAGGGGGGAGAGATGGAGGACTAGGGATTGTAACGTGACCATTCCCCGTGGGGAGTGCTTTCTTCTCTCCCTCCGTTTCCAACAAGCACACATGCTCTTTAGCACACAGAAAAGGCTAATGGTGCCTATCCCATAATCTAGTGGTTAAAGAAGCCAGATCCCAGATCCTGACCCAATGTCAAAAAACAGGGTGCATGTGTGTGCATGTCCCAAATCTCAACAGGATGGAAAAGAGATTGTGGTGTGACTTCACCCCATTGGGACACTTTCTCTCTGTCTCTAGCAAGTATATGCACACTTTGGCAAGAGGAAAAAGAAAGAAAATGCGTGTGCCAATTACACCAGAGCTCAGCCTCACCTGCTGTATACGTGCTCGGGACACTAACATGAGCCCGTAATTGGGCCAAACCCTCTGACAACACAGTACACTGGAGCATGTCAGCTTGTGGTTGTGGGGCTGCCGGCGCCCAGCATCACAGTAATGTTACAGAGCACATGGTGACCCTGGGAAACAAGGAGAATTGGAAGTACAGTTTCTACTGAATGTGTATCACTCTCCCGCCATCGTATAGTCAAAACCCAAGTCAGATCATCGCAAAGGGGCCATCTGTACAAATTCCTAATTTAAACGCCCCACGACAGTCCACACTTAAATGCAGCTAATGTAGGGGCTGGCTTTGTGCCAAGTGCCATGCAGGGTTCTCTCTGATCTTTCATGTCCTCGCAACAGCCTGGCGACATGAGCTGTTTCTCCAAGATAGGGGTACAGACTGAAAGTAAATTATGTATGTAACTATATGCTGTTTGTCAGATAATAGCTGAGAGTAGGTGGCCTTCAGGCCCCCAAATCTGACTCCTGGACCCCTAATCCTCCAGCTCCAGGCAGCCATGTCCTCTCCTAGGTCAAGCATGGGGGCTGGTCCTACCTCGCCTCTTGGACTGTTGCTTTCCTGTTTCTCCAAAGGCTCAGTTTAACCGCCACCCTTATTTCCCAGTGGACTAAATTGCACTGATGTTCGGCTTATAATATGATGGCACAGATAGTGTGTAACGGTGAATGTCCCGTGTGGCTGCCTCCCCTCCCCAGGATAAGCCTTTTTGTACCATCTACTGCCCCATAATACCCCACACATAAAGCACAGAATATATTTTTCAACTTACATAAGCCATACAGGGAAGCAGCTGTCATGCTAAAGAAAACCGTTTGATTTAATTGCCAGTTTATAGCAGCCGTTGAGGCCATATGCACAAGAACTGCCACGTGCAACCCAGGACTGTCCAGAGGAGTGCAGGAACTGAGCAGAGTGTCGATCGAGGATCTCCCTCCCATATACCCGCGCTTTGGGATTTACAGTACATTTTGCTTGCCCGTCTGGATAATCCAGTCCTGCAGCAGTCAGTCTGCCGGTTGTATTTTTAGCAGCTCGTTCACTTTGAGGATGAGAGAAAATAAATTTGCACCCAGCAGGCTATATCTATGCACCCTGTCCTGGCTTCCAGTGGGCTCACTCTGGAGCACTGGGCACAAAGGGTCCTATGGTGGCCCGTTGAGTAGCTTCACTAGGAGGTCTTCTGGTTCCCCAGATCGTGGGTTAGTCCTCGATAAGTTCTACCAGTTGAGCTCCTGCACTTAGGACCTGTTTTTTGACACTAGAAGAGAAAACAGGCCAGCAGGTGGCGTAGTGGTTAAGATACTGGACTCCCGCGTGGTCCTGGTGTCTTGAAACTCATACCAGGCAATTGTACTTGCATGCCCAAAATCCCCGGACAAGAATGGGGGAAAAGTGATTGGCTGGGCCATTCCCCCCCCCCCGGGGGTGTGATTTCTCTTTCTGTCTCTCTCTCTCTCCCACAAGTGCACAGGCCCTATGGCAAAAATGTCTCTTAAAAAAAAAAAAAAAAAAAGAGAAAACAATTGCATAACTTTTCTGTAAGTTCAGATCTTATGACAAAAAAATCCTAAATTGTTTCAGGACCACAGGAGATAATTAGCTGGCTTCCTAAGGAATTTAATGGATTCTGCTCATAAATGAAGCTTATTTTAGGCTTAGGCACTTGAGATTCAAGCCCGGAGTCGTAATCCCATAGGATTTGGCTCTGGCCTTTCAAAGTCCCATAAAATTGAATGCACAAGAAAGTCAAAGGTCCTATCTCTCTTTACTTGTCATCTTTATATATTCTCTTGCAGAAATGAGAAATCAGCTCAGGACGATTTAGAAGCTAACCCATGAAGCTAAAAATAGCAAAAAAGCAAACTACGGCTCTGCATTCCCTCCCTTTCTAAACTCTGCTCCTCTCCCCAGTCTAAAGGACGTTATGTATAAATAACTTGGCCAGCCGTTAGTAGGCAGCAAAATAGGAAACAAGATGTTTAACTTGTTAGCCCTTTAAAGAACAAGTCTTATCTGGTGACAGATGCCAATAGGATTAGGTTGTGGCAGACTTCACACTTTGTAACATTTGGCTTACCAGCACCCTGCCCCCCGCCACACACACACCATTCCCTTAATTCACACTCCCTGACTCCAGTACCATTTTCCATTTTCTCATCTGTTGCAGGGAACGTCACACTCCCCTAACCTCTGGCCCTCTCCCCTGCCAGCCCTGAGCAGGACAAAGCACTAGCACAGCTCCTCCCCTTGCACCCACATAGCACAGGCCCTGCTCCGAGCTGGGCAGGACAGCAGGTGCTCCTGGTGCCTCACCTGTCCATGGCGACTCGGGCACTTTGAAGGGGTCATGTGAGCCTCCAGGGCAGAAGCAGGAGGTACGGAATCTGGTGGCTGGTTGACAAGCTGCAGATAGAGCGAGATCACGAGGAAATACCTGCTGCAGAAACTCCGTGCAGACAGGACGGACGGCTTTACATGAGGCCAAGGCACAGGGAAACGGTTCCCAGATGCCTTTCTTTGCAGTTTCAGTTACCAGCCAGACCTTCTGGTGGAAGTTAGAAATGGGCTTGTACTTGGGACCAGTAGTTGGCATAATGGCTTTGTTGCTGAACTCCTACATAGTAGACTGTGGTTCGAGTCCCGGACCCGGTGGCTTACACTCATGCCGGGCGTGTGTGCTTGCGTGCCTAAGATCCCGAGAGGAGAATGGAGGAGAAGGGATTGCAGTGTGGCCATCCCCCCTGGGGGGTGATTTCTCCTGTTCTGTCTCTCTTTCTGGCGAGTGCATGTGCCCTATAGCAAAAACCTCTCCCCCCAAAAAAGAAATGGGCTTGTACATTCTCATGGTCCTACAGATGCTTCCCCCTCCTACCAGAGGCCCCACTCGGAACCAGCAGGGGCCCCCTTCTTCCCTGCCGTGGCCCTCCCAGCCTCCCTCGCGCAGCTTCCACCCTCCTGTTTGGCCTCTGTCACACTGAAATGGTAGCTCCTCACTCAGCCAGGCCAGGGGCACAGGCTTTGTCAGTAAGCCAAATAGTAAATATTTTAGACTCTACAGGCTGTCAGTCCCTCGCAGCCACTCACCTCTGCCATCGTAGCTGGA
This sequence comes from Tupaia belangeri chinensis, assembly GCF_000334495.1. Lineage (NCBI taxonomy): Eukaryota > Metazoa > Chordata > Mammalia > Scandentia > Tupaiidae > Tupaia > Tupaia belangeri. The sequence goes on along the minus strand of NW_006159630.1, from coordinate 8,746,198 downwards.
GGAAAGCCCAGGCCACACGGCAGTGATGCGCTGGGCCCTGCTCCAACCAAACCTTCGGAGTACTGGGGTTGTCGTTTCCCATGTCATAAGATATTGTTTTGATTCCCCCCAACCTCTTCATCATTCTTAGCTCCCCAGCTGTGCAAAGGCAGGCAGTGTGCTGACCCCCGATGCTGGTGCGTGGCGGTGCTTGGTATCTGCCGGGAGAGCGTGTACTTCCATAGGGACCAGGCAGGGGTGGCCCTAGTGTAGAAGCTCAACCTCAGACCACAAGTCCTGAGCTGGGTGCCGTTCTCTCTTTTATTTTTTTAGATTGTTGCCATAGGATGTGTGCACTCACCAAAGAGACAGAGACAGTAAGACGGAAAGAGAAAAATCACTCCCCACAGGGGGTGGCCATCGTTCAAGCCCATGTTCTCCATTTCCTCTCAGGATTTTGGGCATACACCTGATGTGATTCTCAAGCTGCCTGGTCCAGGACTCGAACCCCAGTCGGCCATGTGGGAGTCCAGTACCTTAACTGCCTGCTGGCTCCAAAGATGCCACTTTTTTTTTTTTTTTTGAGAGATTTTTGTTTTAGGGTGCATGTGCTCACCAGAGAGAGACAGAAACCAAAAATTCACTCCCCAGGGGTATGGCCACACTGAAATACCTTCTCCTTCATCCCCCTCTCAGGACTCTGGGCACGTATACACCCATGCCCAGCGTGAATTTTAAGCTGCCAGGTCTGGGACTTGAACTGCGATCGACTATGTGGGAGTCAGCAACATAACCATTACGCTGTCTGCTGGTTCTGCCACTCTTTTAACAAAAGCCCTGCCTATGTTAGGTTACTAAGCAGGAGGACCTCAGGCTGATGAACCCACGTCCTGTGGAAGCAGGGATTGCAGAGGATGCAGGAGACTGGGGAGATAAAGCCACATCCGGGTGCCCTCCGTGTGCAATGGCATTGTCTTCACAGGATCGGTGCCCTGAGCAGGTCATGCAGCAAGTGAGGGCCCTTGGGATCAGAGCCATGCTGGGGAAGCAGTGAGAGTGTGGAGTGGAAAAGGGAGGCGCGGGCCCTGCCTGCCTTCACTCACCTTCACGTGACTCGGGTTGAATAACAGATTCATCTTGGGACTACAGGAAGTGTGGAGAGAGGTGATTACAACCTGGCTCCTCCCTCCTCTCCCCTCACTAACAGACTTTCTGTTTCAGAACCGCCAGAGGAAGGAGCCCTCACCCTGGTCGGGGGGGCGGGGGGAATTGCAGAGGATGGGGGAGAGGGTCATAGATATTTTCATGTGTGTCTCTCGAGTCTGCAAAGGGGTCCATAAAGGGATGGGTTAGAGCTCAGTACAGCCAGAGGCAGGTGTCTCGGGGTCCTGCAGCAGCCCGAAAAAAACAGTGTGGCAGAGGCTTGCAGACCGTGGCCAGTGAAGGGACGGAAGGGTCTGGATCTCAAAGCCTAGGCCCCGTTCTCCAGTGGGAGTCGCTAATCCAGTGACCACACTTACTGTGCAAAATGGCACCTGGGTCCCTTGGGGCAGAAGCCAACTAAGTAGTTGAGACACATTGTTCGTTGAACATGGCGGTATTTACACAGGGGGCCTGTTAGGGAGAGGAAACAGAGACTGCTTTAGCAAGAGAGAGGGGAACAGACTTAAAAGTTCCCTAGGGAGGGTGTGGGAGGTCCTAGGCTCTCCACCTCAAGGGAATATCAAGTCCTGTCCTCTCCTAGCGTCCCCAAGCACCCACTTCCAGCCAGGAGACAGAGATGGGGGAAAGGCAGCTCAGAATGTGCTATGCTGGGCATCAGCTGGCCAGGCCAGTAACAGGTCGGGTCGGAAGTGACACTGACACGTTTTGTGTCTTGGAGGACAGACAGGATGTGGACCATAATTTACTGCCCTCGACTTAGCTCTAGATGGTCCGGCCAGGAAGGAGGCTCCAATCCAACAGAGTCTCCTCTAGTATCCTTCTCCTGGCAGGGCCGAGATCTCAGTAAGAACCACAGAACCGTCGACAGGAGATGGGGAGGACTCCGGGACCCTGATTTGGAGCGGCAAACCTGCCTCCTGAGGTTGCTGGCAGCAGTGGGAGAGCTAGGGTGTGCTTCAGTGAAATTCAGCTCCCCCAACCCCCGTTTCCCAGGGGAGAGGAGCGGAGAAGAGAGCATGTGACCTGGGTTGTCCATGGGCCAGACCCTATACCAAGGGCTTTCTGTGACCAAGTAGCCCGTTCAAGGTCACATAGCCACAGATGCTAAAGGCAAGGTTTGAACCCAAGGCAGCCTGCCCCGAGGCCCACCATGCCCCACACCAGCATGACAGCAGTGGTTCCTAATGGAGCACGAGCCTCAGGAGAACTACCAGAGCCTCCTACGGAGTATGCCCTTCGCTGCTGTGGCGTCCCATCCTGATCCCCCGCAACCCCTCACAATCCCCTGCCTGTCAAGGCCTCACCGTCCTTGCAGAATCCTCGGTCATACCAAGGACAGTCCCAGGAGTTGAAAGCTGGCTTCACGTGGAGAAAGAGACACTCCTTATTGTTGCAGTCACCTGCAAAGTCCAGCGTTCTTTATGTAACGTGTGAGCAGATGTGACAGCCACGTCTGCCTCCCCTGCTGAGTCGACCTTGCCCCTGACACGCATACAAGCCTTTCTTCTGGTCTTCGCAGCTTTCAACACAGCACACACTGGGTATTTCTAATCCCTGCAATCTAAGGAGGGTGGAGCCCAGTAATAGTTACTAAGCAGGGCATGAGCGTGAACGTGAGCGTCTGGAAGAGTTGGGGCAGGGCACACATCCAGAAGGAAGCCCTGGACCTGGGGCATTAAGAGGCTCCTAGTGAGGAAGGAGCAAGGAGTCCTGGAGCCGCAACCACGAGAAGACTTGGACCCAAAGAGGAGGCGTGACCGTGTGCTGTGGCCAGCACCTCTCTTCACCTCTGCTGGGAAACTCGCACTGCCTCCAGCACCCAGGGAGCGGTTCCTCCCGAGGAAATGCTAAGCATGGCAGAGCTGGCACGTGGATGAAAGCCGTTGCTATGCAGAGCGTTACCCGTAGTTACACTAAACCTGGGCTGTAATCTGTCTGCAGATTAGACCAAGTCCCGTGCTTAGCTCCTAAGAGGAGCCAGCTCTGTGGGCAGAGGCTACCCAGAGTCCTTTAAGGAGCTCTCATGGGTTTCTCTTGGGAAGGAAGATCTGAAGAAGCTGAGAGGAAGACCCAGCCACTTTCACCTCATTCAAGTCAAGAATTGTGAATGCTGGCCCAGCGCCATGGTGTATGGTGCTAAGACGCTGTGCTCTGTGGGCCGGGACTACATGGGAGCCCCAGGTTCAATCCCTGGCTCACTAAACCGCATAGCAACACCCTGTCTGGAAAGATTTGCAAAAAGTGAATATTTTCCATTTCATCTTCCTTTAAAAGCCTATAATTCAGGGACCAGCAGTTGGCATAATTGTTACATCTCTGAACTTCCCCATAGTCTACCATAGTTCAAGTCCCAGATCCAGCAGCTTAAAATTCACACTTGATGCATGTGCGTACATGGCCAAAATCCCAAGAGGAAAGTGGAGGAAAAGGGTTGCAGCATGGCCATCTCCCCAGAGGGTGATTTCTCACTGTCTGTCTCTCTGGTGAGTTCATGTGCCCTATAGCAAAAATCTCTCTTAAAAAAAAAAAAAAAAAAGTCTAGGAACCAGCGGTTAGCATAATGTCTATGTCTCTGGACTCCCATGTGGTCGACCGCAGTTCAGTTCCTGGACCCGGTGGCTTAAACTCACACCGGGCATCGTGCGTGCCCAAGATCCCGAGAGGAGAAAGGAGGAGAAGGGATTGCAGCGTGGCCATTCCCCCTAGGGGGTGATTTCTCGCTTTCTGTCTCTGTCTTTCTGGCAAGTGCACACGCCCTATAGCAAAAACCTCTCCAAAAAGTCTGTAATTCAGGGAGCCAGCAGATGGCATAGTGGTGACATCATTGGATTTCCACATAGCCAACCCTGTTTCAGGTCCTGGAAGCAGTGGCTTGATAATCATGCCAGGTGTGTGTGCATGGGTGCCCAAGATCCCAGGAGGAGAGTGGAAGAGAAAGGACTGTGGCATGGCCATCCTCCCAGGGGGTGATATCTCACTTTCCTTCCTACTGTCTCTCTCTCTCTCTCCAGTGAATGCACACAGCCTATGGCAAAAACTTCGCTCACTTGAGAGAGAGAGAGAGAGAGAGAGAAAGGCTACAATTCAATGCTTTCCAGAGCTGAAGGCAACCTGTACTCCATTGCTTTTCCATCACCTTCGGAGAGAGCCATTTTACATGTTGGACTTTTCAAAGTGAAGTTTCACCCAAAGAAGAGTAGCCCTGTTTCCTTCGAGTTCGAAACCGCCATCCTGTCCCAGCCAGGTGACGAGGCCAGGGGGGACTGTCACATCCATGTTCACCTGGTTGTCTCCTAGCCAGCTCATTTGCTCACCGTCAGTGTACAGCACTTGGAGGAATACTGGCCCTGGGCTTGAGCCTTCAAGGGATTCCAAGTGACATCGCTCCCTAGGCCGGTCCACCTGGGATGGTGACACTGGGAAGTCCTTTCTGCTGTAGGTATTGCTTTCCTGCCCCAGCCTGGTGCACGTCTCCACATTCCTCTCCTGACCAGCAGGTGGCAGCAGCACCTCAGCCTCCGGTCTGCCTTTCACAGACACCCAAGTGCCCTGTTGATCAGATGTCCCAGAAGGGCCTGAGACCCTGGACATCCTGGCCCCACTGGACTGCCCCTTGCCACTCCCACACCTCCCAACAATATTTTAAAAATTAAACAACTTACGTTGTGAGATTGATTAGATGATAATTACTTCGATACAATATTAGAGATAAATGTATGCGTTTGCTATAAGAACAAAATGTAGCTACTGCAATAATCATGGCAGACATGTCTGTCCCCATGAACTGGAACCATCTGAAGGCAAAAGAGGACCTGGACCTAGCCCTGAATCCATGCCCAGTGCAGTGTCTCATCCCCAGCCGGGGAAACTGAGGAACAGGTAAGTAAATGGCATTTAAGTTCCAAGGAGAACTGGGCTCCAGATAAGCGTTGTCCTTTCCGTCATCAGGGAAGGCATGCGGGCAGCCTGGTAAACTGCCAGGGCCCTCCCAGGAGCAGGCCAGAACTGGAATGTGGGCCCTGGAGGGGCTCTCCTAGCCAGGGGTGCTCTGCCCCCTCTGGATACCCAGGAGAAGCAGCTGCCTGCCGTGGGGAAAGGGGCACGGCGGCTCTGAAGCTAGCCCGAGCCTCTTAAGTCAGGGTGTCTGTGGGGGTTCTTCTCTTTGAAAGTCACTCTTGGGACACAGTTTGAAAAATCACCAAACTAGATCATCCTTCCGGCTGGGAAAAGCACTGAGCGTAGAATTTCACTGAGAAGGCCGAGACCTGAAGCACATTCACAGAGTGCACTTGCTAGAGAGACAGAAAGTGAGAAATCACCCCCCTGGGGGAATGGCCACACCACAATCCATTCCCTTCCACGCTCTTCTAGGGATCTTGGGCATGCACACTGGGTCTGGTACTCGAACCTCGGTCAACTACGTGGGAGCCCAGCGACATAACTACTATGCCAGCTACTGGTCCCGCAGATGCTATTCTCAAAGAGGTGGAAAGTGGCTGCGACTTCCCCCTAAACAGCACCTCTGATGACAAAAGGAGTGAGGGCAGAAGGGGTGTAAGACGCTCCTCCAGATCTGACCACACAAGATGATTTCAGGGTCTAGGCTTCTCACCCTCCTGGTTTCCTGTTTACAGCCGCCTTTTATCGCCAGCAAACAATGAGAGGTTTCCATTTATGGAAGCACTGCAAAGTTTTCTTTTAAAATAAGAGTTAAAAGTAGCCAGGCCATTGGAGGATTGGGCGAGGTGCAGGACCTCCCGGGCATGACCAGCACAGTGAGCGTGGCTCTCAACTGCCTGACATTCGAGAAGCGCTGCCCCGGGCCCACCCAGCACTGAGGGCTGGCACAGACTAATTTCCTGACAGCCAGTCTGGGGGGTGGGGGGGCGTGACTAGCCAGGATTGGGGAGGGGAGACAAGCAAATCCTTTCCTTTTGGAGGTAACTGGCTGTGCCTGAGCCTGGTGGAGTGTGACGGGCCAGAGTCACAGGATGGTGGGTGCAACTATACTTCAGGGGGTTGGAACGGCTGCTGGGACATCCCCGGCCGGCATTACCGAACTTGGAGTAGAAGTAGCACACGGGCATCCTGGTGGCGTCGTACTGGTGCAGGAACTTGCAGTCATCACCCTTCTGGCACAGCCCCCGGAGCCAGTGCTTGCACACCACGGTCCGCTCCCCTCGGTCGTGTCGCAGCGGGCACAGCCTCCCTTGGAGATGCCAGAGCACCAGCCCTCAGCTGCCCGCCTCAGCCCCTTCACGGGGAGTCTCGTAGGAGGTATGCCAGGGGCAGAGGCACCATGAGGGCAAGCGGTGTCTGTTCCCACCACCCCACCTTTGCCCAGGTGTCCCCTCGGCCCCATGTGCCCATGCCCTCTGAGAAGAAGCCTCTGCACTCCAAAGAGTTGCCTGCCTTGGGCTCCCATGGCCCATCATCCCTTCTCCTCCTACCAAAGAGCAGGGCCGGGTTCCCAGCCAGGGATAGCCCAACCCCTGGCATGTAGTAAGTACTCAGACAGCAAGTCAAAGCCAAGTCTTAAAAAAAAACCAAAAACAACGGGACCAGCAGTTGGTGTCATAGCTATGTCGCTGGCTTCCCATGTAGTCGACCATGGTTCGAGTCCCAGACCTGGTGGCTTAAACTCACAGGCGCGTGTGCATGTGTGCCCAAGATCCTGAGAGAATAGAGGGGAAGGGACTGTGGCGTGGCCATTCTCCCTAGGGGGTGATTTCTCACTTTCTGTCTCTCTGTCTCCCTCTGTCTTTCTGGCAAGCGCACGCGCCCTGTAGCAAAAACTCCTTAAAACAACAACAGAACGGGGTAGCAGCACGGCAGTGAAGCGCCTCTCTCTAAGGCAGTCCTGCGTGGGGTGAGCCTGGTTCAAGTCTGGGGATTTCCTGAGTACGGCCGGCTTACACTTGCCCATGACTGGGCTGTCTGGGGTTGAACAGGGTGTCAAGACCCTGCGGGTGCTGCTCTCTATCTCTCTCGCTTTGTCACCCACAGAAGAAATAAACAAACTTAAGCGGCTGGAATCCATGTGGCTGACAGCACTGTTCCAGTCCTGGACCCGTCGGCTTGAAAAACACGCTCTGTGTGTGTGTCTGTGTGTGTGTGTGTATGTGTGTGTGTATGTGTGTATGTGTAAGTGTGTGCATGTGTATGTGTGTGCGCATGTGTGTGTGCGTATGTGTATGTATGTGTACACACATGCCCAAAAACCTGAAAGGAGGGAGAGAGGAGAAGGGATTGCAGTGACTGCCCCATGGGGAGTGCCTTTCTCTGTCTCTCTCCAGCAAGTGTGTATGTCCTCTGGAAAGGGAAAAACAAAAAGACAAAAACAACCTACAGTAAAAAGGCCCAAATGGTGCACATCCCGTTCCAGAGACCTAACTGAACAGAAGAGACAACACCGTAACAATTTCGGAGGAAATGTATCAGCTATTTGGCCTCCTCCATTCAGATCTGCATTGCTCTCAGTCGGAAGGACACCCTCTTCCCTGAGTAACTTTTCATGGCCAACCTCTGATAGACCTGGGGGGTGTCAAGGGAGGTGGGGGGTGTCAGGGTTTCCCTGACTACTTCTGCTCTCTACCCTGGGTGGCAGAAACAACTGTATTTTTTTGCAAGAGGCTGTAGCTGTGGAGCTCTGCTCCACAGCCCGCATGGACTGAGCAGAGGGGACAGCCCCAATCCACAATGGGGCCTGGAGGGTCCGAGCTGCACAAAGCCTCCTGTGACCGCTGAGCTCATCCCACCTTGTCCCCCAGAGCTGCTCTCAAACGTGGCCCATGTCCTCCCTGCTTGGGCCCCTCCACCCCTAGCTTCTAGGGACAGAACCGTTTGGATCCTGAGCAGGTCCTAAACTCGCTGGCACCAGCGAGGCTTCTGAAGGTCTAGAGACAGGCGAGGAGGGCCGGGCACCCCTAACCGTGTATCTCTAGGGTAAGAGCCTCCAAGTGGCCCAGGACGGAACAGCAGAGAACCTCTGTTTGAGCCAAGCCTCGCCAGAGTGGCTGCATCCGGGGAGAGGGACTTAGATGAGGGTATCGTTTGATCCAAAGTTAGGGGTGAGAGAGAGGTAGGGGATGCTTTCTGGAAGCATTTTAGAGACGGTCAGAGTATCCCAGCATAAAAATGGAGGGACATTTGCCCAGTTTCCATATTTAAAGATGGGGGCTTGGGGGGGAGGGGGTTAAAAATCTCCTGGCTGGGAGAAAAATAGGATAGAGTGGGACCAGCAGATGGCATAATGGTTACATCACTGGACTCCGCACTTTAGTAGACTACAGTTCAAGTCCCGGACCCGGCGGCTTAAAACTCACTGGGAACAAGTGCATGCCCAAAATCCTGAGAGGAGAATAGAGGAGAAGGGCTTGCAGTGTGGCCATCCCCCGGGGAGTGATTTCTCACTTTCTATCTCTCTGTCTCTCTCTCCAGTGAGTGCACACACCCTATAGCAAAAATCTCTCTTAAAAAAATAATAATAGGAGAGATCAAGAGGCCTGGAGCCTCCTGGCAACACAAGCCAAAACTCACAGGCACCCCCAACGCCCTCAAGGCAGGAAGAAAGCCAGGGCAACCCCAGTGCTTTTGTGTGGACCTCCCCCAGAAGCTCATGTGGGACTTGTTTGTATCCTCAAGGTGTTTAGTGAAAGCTTAATCCAGTCAGTCATGGTGGCCAGGGTGGGACCCTTGGGGGTGACAAGGTCATTCGAGTGGAGCCCCCAGGATTGGTTCAGAGGGAAGGAGACAGAAGGAGAGAGAGTGCCACACAGGCACCAACCACGCCCTCCACACGCCCACCATCCTCTGCTTCTGCCGGTGACACTGTGACATAGCTGGCCCCATGCCAGCCCTGTGCCTTGGACTTCCCAGCCTCCAGGAACAGGAGTTGAATAAACCAGTTTAACAGTGTCCAAGTCTCAGGGCCTTCTGTCCATAACGGACGAAGACGCTTGGTTTTCTTACCAATGCTGCTGAGAGGGAGATTGGCGGGGGGGCTCCTTGACAGCCCCCCAGTCCTGCTCCATCCCCACTCCCCCCCCCTCGTACAAAGTAGGCACTCTTTGTCAGACTGAGCAGAACCCCACGGAGCCCAGAGTGACCCAGAAAGCCCCTGCTTGTGCCCAGCCCAGGCCTGCCCATAAACTCACCTTTCTCACAGAGCCCTTTAGCGAAGAAGTTACACACAGCTGAGCCCAACTCTGCAAGGGGACAGGGAGAGGGGGAGGCAGCTTCCCCAGAGTCTGTTCTATCCAGAGGGCCTGCACCCACCCCCAACCCCGCCCCACCAGCGAGTCCACCTAAACCCCCAGCTCTAAAACCAAGCAGAGGACTTAGTGCCATGGAGAGGACTTAGCACCAGCTGAGGGCCCAGTAAACGGGCCACCAAGTAGAGATGGGCAGAGGGACGGGGCCACCCCACAGAGGAGCTGAGCAGAGGGACTGCGTCCCCCCTCCTCACTCACTGTCCATTCCCTGGAAGGGCAGGAGCCCAGTGCCCTTTTGCATCTCGACATCCTTCTCAAAGTCGAAGGTGAGCTGTTCCAGCCCGGCAATGACCTCCTGCATCTTCCCATCTCCTGCTGGGGCTGGCGGAGCGCGTCACGCAGGTGGTCCCTATATAGCTCAGCAGAGGCCCTTAAGGGGCCAGAATCTGATGCTCCTCCCAGGATGAGTAGCAGTGGCCACAGTGGCTAAGGCACTGGGCTCCCACATGGTTGACCCTGGTTTGAGTCCCAAACTTGGTGGCTTGAAAATCATGCTGGGTGCATGTACATATGTGCCCAAAGCCTCAGGAGGAGGATGGAGGAGAAGGGATTGTGGCATGCCATCCCTCCTGGGTGGTGATTTTTCACTTTCTTTCTCACTGTCTCTCTCTGGCAAATGCACATGCCCTTTGGCAAAAATCTTCTTAAAAAGTAGGGCTCAGGGGACCAGCAGTTAGTGTAATGGCTATGTCGCTGGACTCCCATGTAGTCGACCGCGGGTCACGTCCTGGACTCGATGGCTTAAAACTCACGCTGGGTGCGTGTGCATGCGTGCCCAAGATCCCGAGAGGAAAATGGAGGAGAAGGGATTGCGGCGTGGCCATCCCCCCTGGGGGGGTGATTTCTCGCTTTCTAGCTCTCTGTCTCTCTCTGTCTGTCTGGCGAGCGCACGCGCCCTATAGCAAAAACCTCTCAAAAAAAAAAAAAAAAAGTGGGGCTCAGCTGCTTTCCGCCTCCCACCTGATGCAGGTGCACATGCCCCAGGGTCCCTCACCCCCACACTGTGTACATAAATCCCACGCGGGTGGGTAGGGATTAACGAAGACCCACACACTGTTTATCTGTGTGTTATCAAACACGCCCGGGTATACACAGACCTTCCCAAACCTGTGTTCATACTTTATACATGAGGACGCGGCTGCAGGTTGGCAAATGGAGAGTTGAACAAACCAGCTACAGCACAGTCCTGGGGCCGGGGCTGTGGCGTCAGGGTAGGGGTGCAGAGAGAGCGTCCTCCCATCCCCTTCTCCCCATGAGGTCCCCGCCAAGTCCTCCCTTTGGGACCCCTGACACACCTTTTCTGGCCTGATTGACAAGCCCAGAGAGAGCACTTCATGGGAGAGGGAAAAGGAATGAAGTCCGAGGACTGAGGCAGGATGAATGGCGCTTTGTTTACCACATTCACAGGCTTGGCTGGAGGGTGGAACCAAGCCTGCCTGCCAGCAGGGGCTCCCCGCCAGGGTTCCAGAGGGCCACCCCTGAGAAAGTGTTCTGTAAAGGAAAGCTCCGTGCAAACATTGTTTTATTATTACTACCCTGCCCTGCCTGCTGGCTGGGGCAGCTGACAATGCTGTCAAAGGAGCATTTTAGGGTTCCCTCCAGACCAGGCTCCCCTCCCGTGCTCTGGCCGGAGCTGGCCCTGCCTTGGATCAGAGTTGCAGCTTTCAGAGTGGCCTTGATGCCCACAAAACCAGAAGGGAAACGCCCTCCTTGCTGGGCGCCCAACCGCGCAGCGGGAGGTGGGCACCACCCTGTGGGCCCTGTTGGGCCGAAGCAAACGAACCTGCTGGCTCTTCTTGCCCATGGCTGTCGCTCCTGGGTTTGTTGTTCTTTTGAACTCCAGAACAGAACAGAAAATAGCTGGCAGGGGTGGGCCTGGGTGGGGCAGGGATAGGGTCTGGGAGTGCAGAGGCCGGGGCCTCTTCTGACCACAGTCTGAGGAAGCAGAGGCCGGACTCCAGGGCTGGCCAGGGAGTAAGAGGGGGAGAGAGGAGTTGGCAAGGGCCCCCCTCCCCGTGCTGTTGCTTCTCCTGCCTTACTTGCGTGCTTTGGTGGTAGTGACAGTCCTCTGTCAACACAGGCTCCCTTAGGGCTCACACCAGACTGCCACGCTGGACAGAGGAGGAAGTCCAGGCCAGGGGGCCAGGGGGCCAGGACATGGGGCTGGCTCTGTGGTCATGGTGGAAGTCGAAGCCAAGGAGTCCCTTCCATGAACATCCCTGAACATCTGTTCAGTAGATACCATGGACGCTGGGCTGGCAATGCAGGAAGGAGTGACAGAGAGACCTCTCAGAGGACAGTCCTGCCACGAGAGGGAGAATGTTCCAGAAGAAGGACCAGTCGTATGAAGGCGGGAGGCACTGAGTGGCGTGCAAGCTGAGGGGACGGTCCAGGCTTGCTCTGACAGGAGCAGGGTGGGAGAGGTGGGTGGTGGGTGACAAGGCTGAAGGGCTTGGTAGGGAGGCAACCTGGAGGGCCCTGGACAGGCACCGGGCACTGGTTTTCCACCTCCAGAGCAGCGGGGGCCAGTGAGGGGCTCTGAGGGGAAGAGCAACCTGGAGAGCGGATTGAGAGGGAGAGATGGGGCAGGGAAGCCAGCAGGTGAGTAACAGGACAGTCGCTTGCCTGATGGTGCTGCTTTTGTCCTGGCCCATGAGCTCCTACCATGCAGCCTAGGGGGTTTCTGAGAGCAACTGTGAAGCCCCCAAGCTTGGGGAGTCTCACCTCATGTCTTTACTGCCTGAATACTTAGAACCCTGGGGACATAGCCAGAGGGGATTTCCCCTACCTTGGGGACCTGAGAGAGTTCCTCTATGAGGAGTGGGAGTGGAGGCCTCCAGTTGCACCTCTCTGGCCTTCCTCCAGCCTGGCAAGGCCCTGCCCCACCTGCACTGCCCAGCCTCTATGTGCCGGGCAGCGGAGGGCATGTGGTAGGTCATCCATGACTTCTCCCGCGGTCCCTCACAGTTTAGCACAGCAGCAATAGCACCTTGCATTCACGGCTTTTGTCCTCTTCCTCCTCCTCCTCCTCTTCTTCTTCTCTTACTTCTTCTTCCTTTTTGAGAGATTTTTGCTATAGGGCACATGCACTCACCAGAGAGACAGAGAGAGATAGAAAGCGAGAAATCACCCTCCAGGGGTGATGGCCATATTGCAATCCCTTCTCTGTTTTCCTCTCAGGATTTTGGGTGCTAGCCCATGTGCCTGGCTTACATTTTAAGCCGCCGAGTCCGGGACTTGAACCACAGTCAACTATGTGGGAGTCCAGCAATGTAACCATTATGCCATCTGCTAGTCCTCATGGCTTTTCTTCTTGAAATTGACCTGTCTCCCTGAGAAGTCCAAGTTCTCAGCCCTGGTACCTGCGAACATGGCCTTACTTGGAACTAGGGTCTTTGCCACTATAATTAAAGATCTCGAGATCATCTTAGAATTAGGGCAAGTCCTAACCCCAAGATCTGGTGTCCTTGCAAGAGCAAGGAGAGGGTGATTTGAGGCACACAGTCACGGAAGAGGCGCACAGAGAGGGCCGTGTGAAGACGGAGGTGGAGAGCGACTTGTGCAGCTCCCACAGGCGCCTTTCCCAGAAGCTGGGGGGAAGGGCCTCAAACAGACTCCCCCAGAGCCTCGGGGGTGGGGGGAGTCAACCCTGCCTATACCTCCATCTCAGACCTCTGACCTCCGGGATGTGAGAAAATACATTTCTCTCGTTTGCAGTCACCGAGTTTACAGCTGTAGGAAACAGACAAACCTTCCCCGGAGGTGTGGTCTGGGAAGCCCTCTCCCCTCGTACAGGTGAGCAGACAGAAACCCAGGGACATGGGGTGGCTGCAAATCTCACTGAGGCCCGGGGAGCTGCCCACTCCCCTCTCCCCACTCTATACTATTTTATGGCTCCCGAAATGAACTGGCTCCCTGATCACATGAAGGCGGGTGAGGTGGCACTGACAGGGATGAGAGGGAAAATGCGAGTTCTAAAGGCGGCTGCAGAGGGAGA
>NW_006159630.1:8710593-8732775 GCF_000334495.1 Tupaia belangeri chinensis | reverse complement strand
GCGGGCCTTTCCCCCCCCCCCCCCCGCCTTGGTTCACTGGACGTGTCCCTGCCCACAGTCTGGGGCTGGTTCGAGGCTGGGGTGGAGCGTAGTGCTAAGACCCTGTTGGCGGTCCTTTCTCTCTCTGTCCGTCTCTCACTCATGGAAGCAATTTAAAAAAAAAAATAGATGGGACCAGCAGTTGGAGTAATGGCTATGTCACTGGACTCCCACAGAGTTGACCACGGTTTGAGTCCCGGACCTGGTGCTTAAACTCACACCGGGCACATGTACGTGCATGCCCAGGATCCCAAGAGGAGAATGGAGGAGAAGGGATTGCGGCGTGGCCATCCCTCCTGGGGGGTGATTTCTCACTTTCTGTCTCTCTGTCTCTCTCTGTCGTTCTGGCAAGCGCACGTGACCTATAGCAAAAGCCTCTCCAAGAAAAAAAAAAAAGAAAGAAAAGGCTCCCAGGCCTGACGGGTTGTGGCGATGTCCTTGAGGAGGGGCTGGGGCTGGCAGCCTGGGTGCCCCAGCCCTGTGTGTCTCCTCTGTAGCCTCACATCGCTCTTCTGGGCCCTGGCATTTACCCAAGGCACTTGAGTTTTCCCTTATTAATTAATTTGTGGGTGGAAAGCGGCCACCGAATCACTGTATAAACAGTGGCGCGGGCTGGTAATCACCGTCATTATGAGGCTGCCGGTTCCTCTGCTGCACGCGTCCTGAGTCATCACCATCCCAGCTTTTCCCTTTCGGAATTCACTGCTCTGAAAAGCAGGGGGCAGGGCGTTAGAAAGCTCTGGCTGCAGGGCTGGCAAGGTCATCGCGGCCCCCTGGCCTTGGATCAACTGCTGCCAGGGCTGTGCTGGGGCAGTGTGGGCACACCCCGCCCATTCTATCTTGAGACCTGCCTTTGTCCCCACTTGGGTACTCTGAGTTGGTGCAAAGGGCACAGATAGTGATATCAGACAGACCAGAGTTCAAATCCCAGCAGCGTCCGCCAGCAGCCACAATCCCTGGCCAGGCAGTAAATCACCTCTCTCTGAGTCTCAGATTTCCTATCAGTAAAATGGGACCAAGGAGCACCCCTATGGGGCACCGAGGCCAGGTGCAAAGTACCTGCGGGTGCCTGGCACGGGGAGTTGTGAGAGTGGACGCCGCGGGCCAGACTGTGGGCGAGCCTGAGCTGGCAGGAGTGCGGTGGGGCAGTTTGCTCCAGACTCTTCCTCCTCGCCCACAGTCCTTCAGCTTCCTTCATGTGGCTGCTGCCCCACCCTGCCTGGGGGAGCTATGTACTCACTCACTCATTCAGTTTTTACGTGTACCCACTCTGCAGAACACAGAGCATACAAGACGGAGCCGCTCACCTGGGAGAGTGTGGATGGCAGAATAATGAGCCCCCAAAAGATGCCCACATCCTCATCCCCAGACCCTGTGACATGTCACATTCTGTGGCAAAAAGGACAGTGCAGATGGGATTAGTTAAAGGTATTTTTTCCTTGGAGAGAGATTTTTGCCATAGGATGCATGTGCTTTCCAGAGAGACAGAGAGAAAGTGAGAACTCACCTCCTGGGGGTTGGCCATGCCACAGTCTCTTCTCCTCCATCCTTCTCTCAGGATTTTTGGGCACATGCGCACGCGTACCCGGCATGATTTTCAAGCACCCAGGTCTGGGACTCAAACCGCGGTCATTCATATGGAAGTTCAGCACCTCAACCATTACTCCACCAGCTGGCCCTAGTTAAGGATCTTGAGATGGCGGGACCAGCAGTTGGTGTAATGGCTATGTCGCTGGACTCCCATGTAGCTGACCGCAGTTCAAGTCCCAGACCTGGTGGCTTAAACTCATGTTGGGTGCATGTGCATGCATGCTTAAGATCCGCAGAAGAGAATGGAGAAGGGATTGTGGTATGTCCATCCCTCCGGGGGGGGGTGATTTCTTGCTTTCTATCTCTCTGTCTCTTTCTGGCGAGCACACATGCCCTATAGCAAAAACCTCTCCAAAAGAAAAAAAAAATTCAAAAAGAAATTATTTATTTATTTGGATTATTCGGGTGGACCCAATATCATCACAAGGACCTTTCTAAGAGGGGGGCAGGAGGATCAGATGAATGAGGAAGAAGAGAACACAGACAGAGAGATTTGAAGATGTAGAGGAAGGGGTCGCGAGCCAAGGCGTGCGAATGGCCTCCGGCTGCTGGGAAAGGCTGCTGGGAAGCAGACTGGCCCCTGGGTCCTGCAGGAGGACCGCCACTCTGCAGTGCCTTGACTTTAGCCCGGTGGAAGCCCTTTGACCTCTGTCAGATGACGTGCTTGTGTTGCCTTAAGCCAATGCCCTTCGATGGCTTTTTCAGCAACAATAAGGAGATGATACAGAGAAACACGCAACGCACGGCAGGCAGTGGAGTCCTCGGGTGCTGCTAACAGAAGGCATGTAGGGAGCTCTTAGGGGACCGCTGAGCTCTCACTAGGAAGGCTCCTGGGAGGAGGCAGACAAGCTGTAGACAGGTAGGAGGCAAGCAGGGCTATGGGGACAGGGTGTATGAGGGAAACCCTTTCAGGGTCTGTAGGGTCGTCTGGCAAGCCAGTTGTTGACAGGCCCCAGGGACTAGGAGGTCCAGGCTTGGGAAGGGCCTTGAACCTGAGACCTTGGGGCGTCACCACAGAAGACTGCCTGGCAATGCTGAAGCAGACTTGCCTTTTAGAACAAGCCCTCTGGCTACGAAGTCCAGTCCAGCTCCAAAGAGGGCAGGAAGGAAGAACAGCCGGCAGACCGTGTGCCAGTTGTTGAAAAGCAGCCCCAGAAAGGAGAGCTTCTTCCTCAGCCTTAAGGTATTCCATGCTTTCTAAAGAGAAAAATACAGGGCGGGCTCCAGAGTGCAGTGGGTAGGGATGCCAGATCCCACATGGCCAACCATGGTTCCAATCCCAGCCCTAGTGGCTTGAAAACACACCAGGGGTGTGTGTGTGTGCCCCAAATCTCAACAGGATGGAGAACCTGAGGTGGGATTATAGTGTGACCATGCCACATGCCCTCTGGCAATTACAAATGAATACAGAAATAGAAAAACATGTATGGTCCAGATAAACAGTAATGACACTCTAATATGTACTCCCACCTCTCAGAGGCTGGTCCCGTGTTCCCCACGGAGTGGCCGCCCGACGAGGAGGAGGCAGAGGAAGTCTCTAGAACAGTGAGCCGCTGGCTGGCTGTGGACCCCGATGGATCGATCCTCCAGCCATGGCCTGTGTGCTCCCTTTGGTGAAGGGGGGTCCAAGGTCACAAGTTTGATCTGCTTTGGGGTCAGTTAGGTCCGGGAGAAAAACTCCATTTGGTCACCACAGACTGCCCTCCGGTCTGCTAACCTCTAAATAACTCCTGGGTCACAAGGCAGATAGGACAGATGGAAAAACCCTCCAGGCCCCGACTATCGACAAGGAGTCGATTGTGCCACGCTGTGTACAAAGCCCAGCGGGTGTGGGTGGCAGGAGCAGGAGGCAGACGGCAGCTCCCCACACTCTCAGCCTGCTAAGTTGCCCCAGCCCCGAGGGGGTGCTGAGGGAGGTTCGGCAGAGCGCAGGGACCACGTCCGGCCTGACCTTCCCTCCCATCGGGTGCTCCTCAGCTGCCCTCGCTCTGCCCCCATGGCGAGGCCTGGACTCCATCTCCCAGCCGACGGCGGTGGCCGGCTCTCTGAGCACCTCGGGCTGCTGGAACAGAGCGCTGCAGACTCGGCGGTTTCCCCAGACACCCCTCAGGGCTCTGGGAAGGCCGAGAGCAGGGAGCCGGCAGATTCCCTTCCCGGCCAGGGCTCCCTTCTGGGCTGGCAGGCGGCCACCTTCTCGCTGTGTTCTCACGTAGCAGGAAGAGCAAGACGGCGCTCCGGTCTCTTCTTCTCAAGATACTGATCCCATCACCGTCTCCCCCTCTGTGACCTCATCTCAACTAGTCACCTCCCAATGCACGTCCCGCTTGCGACTCCTCAGCCCATCCCTCTCCGTGCCAGGGCTCCCACCGAAGCATTCGGGGACTTGACACTCCATCCGCGGCACTCGCTTCCTGGCAGCAGGCTTCCTGCCCTTTCTGTCCGAAATGGCTTTATTTTATCTGAGACCAAACCGACATTCCCCAAACCAGTCCCTCCCTCAGTCTCCCATCTCGGAATGTCACCATTGGACCCTGAAGCCAAAAGCAGGGTGTCGCCTTGATCCCTGCAACGTGCCCAACCCTGCCCTCCACATCACAGGCTCCTCCTCATGCTTTCGGTCTGGGTTAAATGCCACCTCCTCGGGAGCCCCCACCCCACCCCATCGCCGTATCTAAAGAATGGGTCATTCCTGGCTTCTCCCGAGCCCTTAGCCCTATGAGCAATGCTGGTTTTGCATGGTCTCATAAATTGCATTTTTTTTCAGAGGTTTTTGCTATAAGGCGCGTGCGCTCACCAGACAGACAGAGACAGAGAGACATAAAGTGAGAAATCACCCCCCAGGGGGGATGGCCACGCTGCAATCCCTTCTCCTCCAATCTCCTCTCGGGATCTTGGGCACGCACGCACATGCACCTGGCGTGAGTTTTAAGCCACCGGGTCCGGGACGTGAACCGCGGTCGACTACGTGGGAGTGCAGCGACATAGCCATTATGCTAACTGCTGGTCCCATAAATTATATTTCTTCACTGCTCTGCCCCAAGTCCTGAGGCCACAGCCTGTGCAGGGCACTTCTCTTCTAGGCTCAACGGACACAGACCCTCAGTCCTTTAGGGGGCCTATGGAAATGTTTTCTTTCATTAAAAACCAATTTGTTGGGACCAGCAGATGGTGTAATGGTTACATTGCTGGACTCCCACATGATTGACTGTGGTTCGAGTCTAGGATTCTGAGACTTGAAACACACCAGGCGTGTGTGCACGCGTGCCCAAAATCCCAAGAAGAGAGTAGAGGAGAAGGGATTGCAGCGTGGCCATCCCACCTCGCCACCAGTATTGATTTCTCGCTTTCGGTCTCTGTCTCTCCAGCGAGTGCACGCTCCCGATAGAAAAAATCTGTCTTTTTTTTTTAAAAAAAAAATGATTTCCTTCATCCTGGTAGTGTGCGTGCACGTGAGAGTGAGAAAGAGAGGAGCATGCTCCGGAGCCTGGCAGTGCCACGGCCCCCTTCTCCAGGCCTCCAGTGCCTTGGGTCTTGCCCAGGGTGTTTCAGGCTGATCAGCCGGGGTCTGAACCCTGCCATATGGGATCTAGCTTCTCTTGAGCAGCGTGTTACCACTGTACCACAAGTCAGCCCTGATCGCCTTTAAAAACAGAGGAAAATATGTGAACCTTTAGATAGAACAAAGGGTCTTACTATATAACGTGAATATTGTCATGGTTATACAACAGTCATTGACCTCATTTTAACACCTTGCAAAAGTTAGGGGACCACAACACTCAGGGTCCACCTTGGAACTGTGTCTGTCCTGTCTGCTGTTACCCCAGCACCTCGCGGGGTGCTGGCACTAAGTGGGTACTTGGTGGATACCAGGCGAATAAACCGGGGAGCCTGTACTGTGGGTTTCGCTTTTCAGGGAGTACAGCCTCAAACTCTCTGCAGTCACGGACTGGCTGAGGCCAGGGGAGGGACCTTGGCTATGAGCAATGATACTGATCCTGCGTCACCTTCCAGGTCGGCCGGGAGATGGCACGGCCCGCTGACCACCCTTGAATTGCAGAGGGCAGGCCAGGGTCGCCTTCCCAATTTGGCCCTCAGTCTTCAGGAAGAATACTGGAAGGCCACCTCTGTGTAACCATGCCCTAAGGATGCCCTCACATGACACTTTGCTGGCTAAAAACAAGGGCCAATTTTCTTAATTAATTTAAAATAAAGTGTAACAGTTTCCTTTACAGGACTCCATAGAACAAATTTCTTTTGCTTTACATAAGAAACATGTGACCTGAAAACATTTCATTTGTCTTAAATAGGCCTTCATAAAAAAATTTTTAAAAAAAAGGAGAGAGAAGAAGGAAGAAAGAAAAAGAAGAAAAAAAGAGGAAGAAAGAAAGAGAAGAAGGAATTAGAAGAAAGAAAGAAAGAAAGAAAGAAAGAAAGAAAGAAAGAAAGAAAGAAAGAAAGAGAGAAAGAAAGAAAGAAAGGAGGAAGAAAGAGAGAGAGAGGTGCCCTACCACCCACCCTCGGGGGTATTGGTTTCCAGCACCCGACGGGACACTTGGCAATGTCTGGAGACCCTTCTGACTGCCACGCCGTGAGGGGGCGCTCTGGCATCTAGCTGGTAGAGGGTGGGAGGTCAGGCCTCGCTGACAAAGAGTGACCCAGCCACTCACATCAATAGCGCCGGTGGAGAAGCCTTCCCTGGGCGGCTCGAAAGTGCATCTCTCGGATAAATGACGTGGGCCTCTGGGGGCCGGCCCTCCACAGACCCAGTTTCTCATCTGCCTTGGCATCAAGCCCGCGGCTTACACTGAGCGACTCTGCGGAAGGCCTCCTGCCGGGGCTGGGAGACTGTACCTGGGCCTTAGTCTGTCCAAGCTGCTGTAACAAAGCAGGGTGGGCTGTCCACGACAGAAGTCTATTTCCCACAGTTCTGAGGGCTGCCGGGAAGCCCAAGATCAAAGCACCAACAGATCAGTGAGGGCCCATTTCCTGGTTCATAGGTGGCACTTTCTCTGTGTCCTCTCACAGTGAAAGGGGTGAGGGGTCTCTCAGGTGCTTCTTTTTAAGGACACTAAGCCCATCTATGAGAGCTCTGTCCTCAAGACCTAGTCACCTCATACAGGCCCCACCTCTTAATACCATCACCTTGGGAGTGAGGATTTCAACATATGAATTTCTCCGACACAAACATCCAGACTGTAGCCATCTGTTATAAGACTGGTGTTGAGGCTGTTGCCTGGGAAACCTTCCCTTCCTTTCAGAGATCCCAGACCTCTGTGTCAGAAAAGGCTGAGCTGCTTCTGGATCTATTTTAACCTGTGGAGTTTGTGAATCTTGAAACAGGCAGCTTTCCCTCTTCACCTTGCCTGGCAGGAAGCTCAGAGTCCAGTTTGCAGCCCACTGGAGAACTGTGGAGGCCCAACCAGAAAACATTTCTGTGTATTATCCTCCTGGCTCTTTGTACTGTTTGTCCCTGTGTTGTTTTCTCTCCGATCTATTTTTATCCTATTGTATTTTTTGTAAGCTGCCTTCAATCCTTTTTGGAACAAAGGAGAGCAGAATTGGAAAACAAAATTCAACAAAGCCCTGTGGCCTTGACAAGTTTTTTTTGTTTTTTTTTTTTAACGTGTCAAGTGTCATGTCAGGGTTGGATTCTTGCTGGGGAAGGCAGCTACCTTTGTCCCCTCCTGTCCCTTCCTGGGAGTTTCCCTCTTGGAGAGTGTGGCTTAGTTGGGGAGAGCAACAGGTTTGAGAGGCGAAACCACCAGCGTTTGCCTGCTCCCTCCCTCAGGAGGGCCTTTCCAGTCTCCCATCTGTCTGGTGGCAGGAAGCCAGGGGCCCAGAGGAGGTTGCAGAGGGGACGTGGACAGATCGGCACTCCCATTTCTATCCCTTTCCTCTCCAGGATCTTGACTCAGGGCCTTCAGGGCCTAGGGATGAACTGTGTGCAGTGGGCGTGCCAGGGAGGGCACCTACCCGAATGTGGAGAGTGGGGGCACCTGGGGAGCCTGAGGGGAGGGTTGAGGTGGGCCGAGGAGGGTGAGGAATATGGGGCGCACCAGGACAGCCTGCTTCCCCGCCCCGCCCCGCCCCACTCTGGTTCTGGCATCGTCCTGCACCCCGGCACCGACCACACTCTCAGCTCTCTGAGCAGCTGCATGAGCTCTTCGTCAGCCTCCGGCCTGCCCCCGATGCCAGGCCAGGAGCCAAAGTCATCCCGGCGGATTCATGATCTGTGCGCTGCCCCATGTGGGGACTGTGCTCAGTCCCTTGTTCTCACAGCCTCGCTCTCCCTCTAAAATGCAGAGGGTAGGTGGGCGTGTGACCAGACCCTGAGCTTTGAGCATTCTTAGAATCTCCACTCCCTGTGTCCAGACATCCTGTATTCCTGTTGTCCACCCTCTGCTGGACAGGGGTGTGCCTCGTGGACAGAGGAGGGGATGGCTGTGTGTGTGATGGGGTCGGAGGTGAACACCGTGCAGGACCAGCAGGGCCAACGGGAATGCAGGCCCAGGCTGCGGGCTTGAGAGGCGAGTGCCAAACTCAGCCCTGGTCCTGCCCAGCAGACAAGAGACCAGCTGGGTGAGCCTGCTGAGGTCAGGGTCCTTGTGCTCCCTGTGGGCAGGGCTGGCCAGGCCTCTGGACGAGGTGGAGCAGCAGGGTCTCGCCCCACAGCAGTAGTACTCCCCTTCCCTCGGGCATGCATCCCCGTGGGAGACAGGCACACCACCTGCCAGGCTCCCAGCTGGGCCTCTGCACTGCCCTTCCCAGCCAGGCCACTGGCCCATCCTGGTCCCAAAGTGCAAACCATCAGGTCAGGAGAGAGAGCCGAGTGGTTGTGAGAAAGGACCTGGGTGGGGGCCATGCCTGGCCGGCGTCCCAGCCCCTCCCTCGCTGGCCCTGGGCGGAAATGGGAGTGACAGGAGCAGCACCACCCTAGAGCTGTCGGAACTGAATGAGGCCATGCAGAGAACCGTGCCCGGCATGTGGCCGTCATTACCGCTCTCACTCACAGCCCCCATCACACTCAGAGGCCTGTGTTCGCTAAATATCAGCAGAGCCCCTCGGGGGTGGGGGGTGTGGGAGAGATGGCTGGATGAGGGCAGGGCTGGCCTGGCGGGGCAGGAAGCAGCTGAGATGCCAGCTCACTCCCAGGCCCATTGGGAAAGCACTGGCTGAGGTCGGAATTGGAGGTACTGGGTGGCCATCCGGACGGGCTGTGCTTCGAGCTATTCCAGGGGAAAGGGGCCCCACAGAGCCCCACTCCAGCGCCACCAGGGAAGCACTGGTTCTGTCTGTAAGAGGGTTCGAGCTCACCAGCTCAGCTGCTGGTGGAGTTGAAAACACTGAGCTAGGCCTGCTTTTAGGGATGGCAAGTCTGAACGTGCCCAGAGACAGAAAGATTTGCCACCTGGCGAATCTCGACAGAGCCATGCCCAGGGCTCCAGGGGGCCTGCGAGGCCTGGTTAGCCTGTTCTCATCCAGGGGGTCTGCGAGCCCTCAGCCAACCACGGGCTCCAGCAGATGAAGCCACCTCTGTGCAGGCCCCTGGGTCTCCCTGTGTGCCTAAAACCTGGATCCCAGAGCTGGATGCTGGCTCCTTCCGAGACCCAGGGCCCCTTGTTAGTGGGGGTGGGTGGTTTACACCGAGTCTGGGAGGGACAGCCCCTCCATCTGCCTGGCCTTACCTCCCCTGTGTGGTCCCTCCTCTCTCCATGGCCCTGGAGTTGGCTGGCAGCACGCAGCACGCAGGGACCCTGTCCCCCGCTTGGACCTCACCCCTTCTCCCCTCAGGGCCACGGCACTGCCCGGCATTTAACTCTGCTCAGCCAGGTCCCTCATTAGCTCCAATGGGCCTGTCTGGGGCAGCAGGCCCTGGGTGACGTTTTAATTATGCCTCTAGCTGCTTCCCAGGGAGCGCTGAGTGGTGTGTCCACATTTCTCTGTGGATGCTCAGGAAGGGGCAGTTCCCACCAGGAACTCAGCCGCATTGGGATCCCCAGCAGAGCCAGGCCTGGCCAGGTCCACTCCCGGGCCGAGGGGTCACCAGCCTGGGACTGACCCAGCCTTGTCTCCTGAGGTTACCCAGGAGCAATGGTGGGGAAAGGGCCTCTGGGGCACATTTCTGCATCTGGAAAAGAGCGCCCCTGAGAGTCCCCCTCCCCGAGAACAAGGCTGAACCCAGAGCCTGCCACCTATGAGCATCTTCTCCGGGTTGGGCAGTAAAGGGGAGGGTCAGAAGGGGTGGTCCCCTGCCCGGACCCCAGGAGCTGAGGGTAGAAGCTTCGATGCCAGCCAGCCACGTCCTGGCAGCACCAGGGGCTTAGAACAGAGCCTCCTGGTCTAACAGTCCCGTGCCGCACCCGCCCTGTGTGTGTCAGGGTTCCCGTTTTACCGAGAATGGGCTGCTAAGTGACCAAGTGCCCAAGGGCCCCGACTGGTAATGTGGCAGTGGCCCCCAGGTCCCAGTGCCCTGAGGACCTCCCAGGCAGAGGAGCCCATGGGGCCTTGGTCATTGAAGAGGCTCTGGATGAGTGCAGGATGGGGAGGGAGGGGCCTAAAGGACAGAGAGGAGCTCTCTGAGGCCCCCAGAGCTTCAGGGCCGGGCTGGCCCCAGCACCCCATTCCATACCCCCTCCCTGGAGCAATCCTCCCCCAAAGTGGAGACAGACACTGTTGTGCTATAGGGTCTTTTTAATGTTTCCTCACTGTTTTAACAATACCATGAAAAAAATAATACAGTTTAGGATCTGGAACTGACCAGGTGGGTCTCAAGGGCAGCCGGCAGGGCTTCTGAGCCCTCCCCTGCAGGAAAACAGGAGCGCCGCAGGCTGGGCTCAGGAACCAAGTGGTGTCTGAGTCAGGACCTGGCAAGAAAGGGGCGTGGAGCCCGCGCCATGGCCCCTGCTCCTGTGCCCACCTGTCCCCCCTCCTCTGCTGGCTACCCAGAGACGGGAGGCACTCAGCCTGTTCCGGGCAGTCACCCCCGGACTCCTGCTCCAACTCCTCCTCTATCCTTGGGGTAGGGTTACAGGAAGTGGGGGAATCTTGAATTTCAGAACACAACAAAGGCTTTCTGAGCATAAGTGTGTTCCAAATATTGCGTGGGACATACTCGTATTAAGAAGGATCTCTGTCTACCTAAACCTCGACTCTGCATTCGGTTTGTTTTGTTTCGCGTCTCCTTAAATGAGGCAACCACGCCCTCAGGGCCCTGGCCTCAGACATAGGGGAGGGAATGACAGGGTCCAAACGCAGCTAGGTACCCCCCATAGAAATAACCTATTATTAAAAAAAAAATCATTTTCCAAGAATTTTCTATGCTGGCCTCCTCTAGCTGTTAATAGCCAGGGGCGGGGCAGGTGGGCACGACACACACAGATACCCGCTGGCGTGGTCCTACTCTGGAAGCCCTACTCCGGAAGTCTGGAAGTTCTAGCTCAAGGTAAGCTGGTTTCTTTGCCACTGGACAGCGCCAGACTCTAGAATGCTAATAGTCACTGCAGATTTTCCCGGGGGAGACTTTTCTAGAAGGATCTGTCTCTCCCGGTGGCAGATCTAGTTAACACTGCTCCTGATACTGAGCTATAAGGATTTCAGCTTAATAATAAAGAACGAACGAGCCCGCAGGGACTGAGCAAGCCCCAGCCCTGGTTCTAGTGTCATCTCGCAAGGGCGCTGTCTTGACCGTGCAGGGTGCCCGGGGACAGCCCTTCCGTCCAGTCCTGTTCTTTTCCCCCGCAGAGGCTGTGTTTAGTGTGTTCAGCTCGGTTCCGGCTGGCCACCTGCTCCGCCTCACTCCAGGGGCATCAGACTGGAGGTGCAGGAGCCAGAGGGAAGGCAGGAGGGCCTCGGCTGTGCGACCCCTTCCTGCCGCACGCATGTCCCAGCAGCCGCCAGCAGTCACAGCAGAAACCCCAGCAGGGAAAGGGCGAGCCACTGTCCAGCCTCGGAGCCGCGGTCCTCCAGGCCGCCCTCCTGCTGCATGCCGCAGGAACTCAGGGTGACAGTGGCATCCATCTGGGCCGGGGTGGAGGACCAGGAGGCCGGGGAGGAGACTGATCCCTGTTGTCAGAGTACAGCCACGGGAGGCAGGGGTATGTGAAGTCAGGCATCTGTGCCAGCCTTCCTGGTCCTCCAAGGGCCCCCAGGCTCGGCCATGAGGTCCAGGGTCTGTGACCCACATGAAGCCAGGCTCCCGACTGGCCCTGCACAATAAGGTCAAAGGTCAAAACAGGGCGAGGGCAGGGTGAGGATGCTGCCAAGAGCTCCAGTGCTACCCGCTGCCGCCTCACACACGGATCTCATCCTCCTCCTCCTCGTCCATGAAGGAGAACTCCTTGTCGGGCTGCCTGGAGCCAGCGGCCCGGGCCCCGTTGGGCCCCTGGAAAGCAGGGCTGCGCTCCTCCAGGACGCCCGAGGTGCAGCTGGACAGAGAGCTGCTGTCCCGCGTGGTGTGGCTGCCCATGCTGCGGGCCGAGCCTGGGCTGGGGGCTGCTGCCGCCCACCCCTCATCTTCCAGAGCGTGGGAGGCCAGTGCAGACGAGTCCGGGCCAGCCTTGCTTTCCTGCCTGGCCCGCGGAGGGGCTGCTGCGGCACAAGGGGGAGCCAGGGCTGGACCGCTGGGGCCCTCGTCGCCACCCTCCTCCTGGGGGTCCCACTCTTCCTTGTCCATGATGCTGAGGACGTCGCCCAGCATGGAGGGCCCCAGATCGATGTGGAAGGACATGATGGACTCAGCGTGCTTCAGCCCGTGGCTGGCCTTGGGCACAACAGGCAGATCCGTCAGGTCCCCAAAGGCCTGCTCGTCCAGGAGGGGGTCGGGGACGTAGGGGCCGGCTGCCCCATTCCGCCGAGCCACCCCCTCCCCCACGCCCGCCTCCTCTTGGCTGCCCTCCTCACCATTGGCCTTCTTCACTGGGCTGGAGGACAGGCTCTTGGGCAGCTGGCTGGAGCCCCTCTCCGTAGCCTCCTTCTCATTAAGCTGGGGCAGGGACATGGCGTTCTTGACGAACAGGGCAGAGTCCCGCAGGGAGCCCAGCATATCCCTCTGCTCCCGGTCCCCTCTGGTCACAGACTGTGACCGCTTGCTGCCCCGGAACTTCCGGGACAGGAGGCTGCGTTTGGATGAGGAGGAGGAGGCCTGTTCATCCAGGGACTCACCGTCGGGCTCGCCAGCTTTGCTGTTGAGGAAGGAGGTGTCCCCGAAGGCATCCCCAGCCCGGCCCACGTGCATGGTATGGCGGAAGTCGCCTAGCGGTGCGCTGATCATCTCGGCTGTGAGGTCCACGCGGGAGCGGCGCTTGGAGTGCACCGAGCTGGACACTAGCTGCTTGAGGATCGGCATCTTGCTGGCTAGGAGGGGACGGGGCCCTCCCCGGGCAGCTGACAGGTCCGGGCTCAGATCTGAAGTCCAAGTCTAGCAGGCAGGGGCAGGCGATGACAAACAGATCACTGGGCTGCAAGCAGAGAGCAGGAGACAAGGGTCACACGGGGTGGACGTGTGCAGCGCCACCGGCCCAGCGGCTGTCATTTATACCCACTTCTACAAAATGCAACAAGCCAGCAACCCACTCCGCAACGGGCCGTGTGCTCACTCCCAGGCTCTCCGGGCGGAGGAGTGATGATGCAAATCTGGGTAGTGTCCCAGCGGCCACAGACACTGTCCCTGACACCAAAAGCTTTCATGCACAGGACAGTCCCTCCCCCCCACCCACACAGGACGGTCGGATGTGGGAGGCGGCCATCTAGGTGACAGACTCAGCCCACGAGTTGACTCCTGAGAAGAGCCAGTCTGGAGACATGCAGATTCTTCCTGCTGTCTAAGCTCGGTCCCTGTGGAGTTAGTG
This sequence comes from Tupaia belangeri chinensis, assembly GCF_000334495.1. Lineage (NCBI taxonomy): Eukaryota > Metazoa > Chordata > Mammalia > Scandentia > Tupaiidae > Tupaia > Tupaia belangeri. The sequence goes on along the minus strand of NW_006159630.1, from coordinate 8,719,300 downwards.
ACACCTCAACCTGAGTCACTGTCCTCAGAGAGAAGGGAGCAGACAGGCAGGGCCCAGGGAGCCAGCAAGGCTGCTCGGTACCCCACACGCTGGGCGGTATGGCTCCGTCTCAATCAGAACTGGGGCGGGGCACCCACAGAACTGGCTCCCCGGCCTTCCAGTCTTCACAGGTGTCCCATAAATGAGGAACCTGCCTGCACCATCTCCACTGTGGGGCCCCACGCTGTTGGCTGGGCTCTGCCTTCTGCTGGCTCAGGGAGATCCAGGCTGGGAAATGTCTCCGTTTCTCATCACCAGGGGCAGAGAGGGGCAGGGACTAGACCGGAACTGGCCTAGCCCAGGAGCTGCAGGCCCGGGCCGATGTACCAGGACCCAGAGAACAGCAGGAGCAGAGCTTGGAGGGCCCCAGCACCACCTGCAGAGCTCCGGGAGGGCCACACTGAAGTTCAGCGCTGGGGTCCAAGCTGCCCCGCTCTCTCTCCAGAACTGGCCCAAAGTTAGCCCTGCCGTGTAGACGCTGGGCAAGGTGGAGAGATGTTTGTGGGGACTTAACAGAGGACAGGGTGAGAGGTGGCACTAGGCCACCAGGGCGTCCTCCCTCCCGTCCTGCTGACAGCGTGCTTCTTCCAGGGACGCTCATTCCAGCTCCCTCCCCAGTGCAGCAGCCTCCTTCCCTGCAGCGAAGTTCTGGGGCCCTTTCCTCACCCAGCTTTTGCCCCCAGCTCAGCCACTGCACCCACAGTGGCCAACATGGGCCTCACAGGTCTCCCTGTTCCTCTGTCCCTCTCCAGGCTACAGTGACCCCCCTACCAGTGCAAAAGCCTCGATCCAGTGGTGAGACCCTGCTTCCCTCGCAGCCATGGCGTGCGCCACTGCCCTCCCTGGCGCTCCGCTCCAGCCGCAGCCCAGCACTGAGCGCCAGGACTCCCAGTGGCGACACCCAAGGCCTGGCAGCCCCAGCTCCCTTCAGGGCTCAGCGGGGACACTACTGCTCCCGGGAACCCTCCCTCAGCCAGGGCGCAGCCACCCTGCCACCGGCCCCCAGGAGACTTTGGATGTCCCTTCCCTTGGTGGTCACCAGCTACTTTGTTCTAACCCTGTTGGTCGGATTGCAATCTTCCCACTGGGCTCTGAGCTTCTAGAGGGTTCCAGTGGGTCTGTTCACCTCTGAATCCTTTCCGGTGGCGTGCGCCACTCACCCGATCCTCAGATGCCCACACCTCCCTCTGCCCTCCCTGAGCCCTCGGTCTCTCCCACCCTGCTCTCACGCCAGCCCACAGCTCAGCCCCAGGGCTCTGCCCTCTCCCCTGCCCCCACCTCTCTCCTTTCCCACCAAACAGCTGCTGCTGCCGCCCCGCCGGGTGGCCGCCCCCCCACACCCAGCACACGTCCCCTCTCCTCGAGCTCAGTCAGTCACGCAGCAAACCAAGTTCCTGTTGGCTGATGGTGGACGCCAGGCACCAGCTCGGACCAGCCATGTAGGTGACCTGAGCCCGCTCACAGCCAGCAGTCAGCTCATAGCCAGGTGAGGACTCTTCTGGAAGACTTTGAGATGACCCTCTGTGATTGGTCAGCTCTCTCCCCACCAAACCCGAGGACAGTGAGGACAGTGAAGTGCCCAAACCCTACCTGAATCTCCCCCAGCTCTGCCCTCCTGCTCTCCCTCAGCACTCTGCAAACAGTAAATACTTAGCGGCCTCCTGGCTGATAAGGCCTCTGTCAGAGCTCCCCCACTGTCGTCTTCTCCCACAAAACCAGCCAGGACATATGCAAACGAGCGGGCGTGGCTGTGACAACGCTATTTACAGGGCACACCTAGGGGAGCTGCCAATGTGGCCCAGACTCTTCCTCCAGAAAGTTCTCACGTTACCTCACCTCCTGCGTCTCTGCCATTTCACTCTTCCTGTGTAATAAGGCAGTGAGCCTTAAATACACACACACATGCATGTACACGTGCGTGCACACACACACACACACAACCTTAATTTCGAAAAGAGGGGAGGCTGGGTTCAGCCCACAGGCAATATCCTGCTGACCCCGAAACACCATGGAACCCTCTGGGCCAGCCGCAGGCACCCGGACTAAACCTTGGGGAAAACCGTCTTGGGATAATGAAGAGAAAGGGATGGCAGGGAATGCCTGTTACTGTCACAGAAGGAAATCCAACCAGGTTTCGGCCCCAGCCTTGGTACCAGCACACTGCCCAGCTCCTGCTGCACCTGCCTGGGCTGGCAGCGAGGTGGGGGTGGTTCGGCCTTGTCTTTTACCTGCCTGCAGCCCAGTCCAGCCCCCGGCTCCACCCACAGAACCCTGACATCTCAGAGAGCCAGGAGGGACAATGGTGCAATGGGTTCATTTCAGGGATGAGAAAACAGGCTTACTGATGCAAAATGACATATCCAGGTTTATGCCCCAAAGGACGGAACTGGGATAGAAGCAGGGTCTCCAGGCCCTTCTCCGGCCTTTGGTGGGGAATGCCAGTGGTCAGTTCCCATCAGCAAAAGAGGCCTCCTTGCCAGGGGAGTCCAGAGAAAGGAGGAGCCTGGCTGTTGCCTCCAGAAAGTTCTTACGTAATGCTAGAGCAGATTCCCACACTGCTGAGCCTCTGGGCTAGGTCATTTTTTGTTGGGGAGTGGGGCCAACCTGTGCATTGCAGGTGGTTAGCAGCACCCCTGGGCTCTACCACGAGATGCTGGTAGCATCCATCCCCCATTCTCGACAACCCGAACTGTCTCAAGACACCGCTCAGTGACCCCTGGGAGGCAAAACTGCCCCAGATTTAAGAACCGCTGCCCTAGAGTAAAACAGGCATGGGAGTATACGGTCTACACTGTTCACCAGACAGCAACTACAACAGAACGAGGGCAGGGAGGGGACGTCGAGGGTGGGAATCGGGCAGCCGCAGTGGTGCAGCTGGAGCACAACATCCCTCTATGCTGAAGCCACATGGGAAGGTCCTGGGCTGGCACCCCGAGGCCCCCCTGTGCCTGCTGGGGAGGGGGAGGCATGCACGCATCCGTGGTCCTGGCTGGCTGGGCCTGGGGTGGGGTACAGTGTGAAGACCCTACAGAGATGCCTGCCTGTCTCCCCACACCTCCGCCACATAAGAAAAAAACAAACTTAAAAAAGAGACAGAATTGGTGGTAGGTCCTGTCTCGGTCCCGGACAAAGAAGGGAATTAGCTCAAGCCGTGAACCTCCAGAGTGAACCTCCGGGGGTGTTTTTTTTTTCAGGCACTGCGGTTTCCCCATCTTAAGTGCTCATTAGAGAGAAAAGGAAAGGCAACCACAGGCCCAGCCACCCAGGGCTCCCAGAGATGCGGCAGACCGCCGTAGCCACAGCCGTAGCCACACGGAGGGACCAAGCACCCCAGCCATGATAGCTGTGGGGGCAGGGGCTCCCACCATCCCATCAGCTGCACGGCCCCCAGTACACAGTTGCAGGAAGGGCTGTACTGGAGGGAAGAGGGGACAGTGGGCACACTTAGGTAACATCCACATGTGGCATTGCCACATTCACGTGTACCGAACCTAGGCCAGGCCCGGGGCCTCCAAGATCCTGCCCAGGCCCTCCTCGCCCCGAAAGACAGTGACAGTTCTGCCCATTGCAATCTGCTTCCTGTGGTCTGTGCCCTGCGGGGTAGGAACGAGGCCTTGTGGCTTGTGGAGAACCATCTTTAATATCCACCAGGGAAGGATCTGACAGTAGAAAGCCGGGGCCTAGAAGCCACCCCTCTGTCCCACTGGCCCAGCACGGAGGGGCTGCAGGGCCCCGCTGTTCAGGCTGGGGGTGAGGCCAGGTCCCGGGGTCTTAGAGTGAGAGCTAGGACCAGACAGGCCAAGAGACCCCTTTGAGCCCCAGTGAGGAATGCCCTGGGTCCTGAGTGACCTGGATTTACTCCCAGCTTCTGACAGAGATGGAGAGGACGGGGGAGGAGCGGGACACGGAGTTTAAGAAAGCAGGCAGCAGCCATGTGTCCACCCCAGGAGGGGGTCAGGCGCCCGGGAACTGTGGCTTTGGGAGGGGTGTTGCTAAGCATCTGTGACTCAGCTCTGGGGAAGTAGCTAAAAAAGACTGCCGGGTGATGGGCAGCCACTCCCCAGAGCCTGGCCTGGCCGGGACACCCCCGGCCCCACCCAGAAGCCACCTCCCACTCCTCCAGCAGCTCTCCCTAGCTCTCCTGAGCCCCTGGAGGGCCCTGAGCCTCACTGACCAAGGAACATTTTTTTACAGTTGGAGCAATGGGCCCTTCCAGAAGAGCCAGGCCCCGGTAAGGTTGACACCAACCCTACCCTCAGCATGTCCCGCTCCTGAGACTGAAGAGGATAACCCTTGGCCGACCCTTAGCCACCCTCCCTGGCAGGCCAGGCCAGCAGCCCCACACAGAGCAGGCTGAACCCGTGCACCCCACTCCAAACGCCCAGGCAGTGGCCACGCCTGGTGGCCTGGCCCGAGGAGCCAGACCAGAGCTCTCCTGGGTGCCCGGGAAGTCCTCCCACTCGGCCGCTGCCCAGCAGCTCACCTGGCACACAGGGGCCACAGCTTCAACACCACTGCCTCCGGGGGCTGTTCCTCCACCGTGCTTCCCTGAGTAGGTCTAACCGTCCATCCGACACCAGCTCCTGACAATGGAGTAGGCTGAGGGGGACTTGGTGCCGACCAGCCATGACTTGGGTTGGCTACAAGAAGCATCATGTATTTACTCTTCATTCGTTCATGCATTCACTCAGGGACTTACTGCAGACCTGCCCCCGTCTACACACCCTGTTAGGCCCTGGAGACAGAGCAGTAAAAATAACACACGTAGTGTGAGCGTAGGTGAAGGGGGGACGCCAGTGTAAACCTGTGAATAAAACAGTATCTCATCACTCTGGTTCCACTCGGTGATCTGAGTATGGCAGGGGGCGGCGGGGGAAGGCCCCTGAGGAAAGGGCACCTTGAGCCGAAAACCGAATGAGGCAAGGAGCCGGCTCTGTCAAGACCAGTCCAAGCAGAGGGAACAGCAGGGGCAAAGGTCCAGAGGGAGAAACAAGCTCGTGGTGTCTGAAGAACAGAATGGAGCCCCGAAGCCGGGGACCAGGTCACACAGGATCTGGGTGCCGCTGCAGGCGAGGGGCAGGCCAGGGTCCAGTCTGCATGTTTGGAAGTTCCCAGCGGCCCCTGCCATTGGAGACATGGAGGAAGCAAGCAGGATGGGTCTGGTGGCTGTGGCAGGAGCTTAGGCAGAGAGAAGGGAGGCCCGGGCAGGGGAGTGGCTAAGGAGAGCTCAGAGAGGCACACTCAGGGGGTGTTTTAGAGGCAGAGACATCAGGGGGTGCTGAGGACCTGATGGTCCATGAGAGAAAGGCAGCATCTAAGGGACCCCAGGCGTCCAGGGCCGCTCAGCACTCTCTTCTGAAGTGGGTCCCACCTGGTGGGCCAGGGCCTTTCTGGGAGGGCCGACACTTGAACGGGCTCCTGAAGGGGCTGCTAGGGGGACTCGGCAAACTGTGGGCCGTGAGTCTGTGAGAGACTGGGGGCTCAGGCTTTTGTTGCCAGAGAAAGATCTGGGGCTTTCTGGAACGCTCTCCAGCCTTACCCTGCGGAGATGAGAAGGCCAGTCAAGGGAAGACTGTTTTATTCGAGCGTGTGCGGGTTGAGGACGGAGTGAATGGAAGGAACTGTGGGCGTTCTGATGTGCGTTGGAGACTCCAGGGGGGACTTCAATGGGCACTGTGTTGTGGTTTTCGCTGACGTTCGTGCTATTTGGGATCTTTTGGCTCCTTTGTACACACTGGCCCGACACCCTCAGATCTGAAAGCAGGTTGTTTGCACGGAAGGTTAAGACACACTGTCGTAAGATACTGAGCTGAAATAGTCACACACGCACACAGCCTACGACGGGAACTTGAGCTGTCACCGTCAGGGCTCTGTACCATTTGTAGATCTGTGTCAAACATCCCCTTAAAATACCTGGGTGTGGTGAGATCCTGCGTTCAGAGATAGAAAGCCCAAATTGAGGGACTTGCCCTCAGCTATGGACTAAAGCCAGGGCTGCTTCCACAGAGACTGCAACGCACTGGCAGAAGCGCGGGTGAAAACACATTGAATGTGTGGTTTGTGTGCCTATGAAGGGTCTCAAAAGTTTGTGGAAAATGTATATTGTGGAAAAACCTCTACAAGAATCCCAAATTTGTTTTGCACCAAAAAACACTTGCATTTTAATTCTATTCTCCATTTTTCTATGAACTTTTTGAGGTCCCGTGTGTGTGTGTGTGTGTGTGTGTGTATGTGTGTATACATGTGTATTTACAAATATACGCACCTTTGCAAAGGTTATATGCACATCTACCATCATTTCATGTCTTCATTAAATTGCCTAACTTTTCCTCTTTAAAAAATAATTAATAGGGACCAGCAGGTGGCGTGGTGCTTAAGCCGCTAGACATTTCCACATGGCTGACCATGGTTCGAGTCCTGGGTCTGGTGGCTTGCTTTCTCACTTTCCCTCTGTGTGTGTGTGTGTATGTGTGTATCTCTCTGGTCAAATTAAAATAAAATGAATGAATGAATAAAAGTAAATAAATAATTCTTTTAAAAAATTAATATAAATAAAATTCTGGTATGTTCTTTCCTATACCCCAGTGGATTTTCTTGTGTACTCCAGGGGGTGCTAAAAATCCCTCACCCACAATGTCTCCTGCAGAGACGGAGCTGGAGGACGCTCAGGGGGTTACATGGCCCTCTGTCCTTGGTCAGGCTGTCAGCGTAAGAAGCAACTTTCCCAAGGTCTTGGAGATCATGAGTAACCCAGGTCACCTTAGCCCACGTAAAGGCGACCCGGATGACAGCCGCACTGGCCCGCTGCCGGGCGCCAGGCCGGATCTTCCAGTGTCTGTTACCATCTTGCTCAAGTTAAGAGCTGGGAAAGCGAAGGAAGGACTTTCCTCCCACGAGAAGCCACTCCGAAAGGAGAAAGTTACAAAAGCCTGATCGGAAAGCTGCTCAGAGCTCAAGCAGTCCCAGGATGGGGTGGTCCCAGGGCACCCGCAACTATGACAAAGTTTCTTCAAAACAGTGAGACTCGGAGACCGCCAGGCCTGGAAACCTACGCCATGGAACTAGCTCAGAGGAGGGAAAAGTCTATACACAGAGTCATCCAAGCCTTCTTAACAAAAGACTGGAAACAACCTACTATTCCGCAATGAAAGAATGGCTACGAAAACAAGGAGCTATTGACTCGACAGTCAGGCAAGGCGGGACTGTGAAGACCGTGCCGCAACACGAAGGCTGTTCACCAGATGGCATGAAGTGGGAGGGGAGGGGAGAAAGGCAGAATGTACACTTGTTTACACGTCGCGGTCCCAACTCCACACAAATATGCGTTTGACTAAAAGGGCAGGCAGGGAAAAATTAAAAAGTTACGCTAGGCTTTAAAGGAAAACTGACTTTTTAGAAAAAAAAGTTTTCTTTATTGTGGCAATTCTATTTTAATAATAATAATAAAAATCCCAAAGCATCAAAGGCTTAAGGAAAAGATTTTAATTTCAAAAACAGTTGAAAGCTAGTTCTTAGGGCTTGACAGCTACAGTCCAGTAAAAGGTACTGCTGGGGGCTGGGTGACACTGGGTCTCCATCCACTCGCTCGCTTGCTCTCTCATCTGAAAAATCTCCCATTCCTGGGGGCCAGCAGGTGGTGTGGTGGTTAAGGGCATTGGACTCCCACATAGCTGACAGTGGTTTGAGTTCTGGACCTGGCAGCTTGCTTTCTCGCTTTCCCTCTCTCTCTCTCTCTCACTCTGTCCCTCTCTGGTCAAATAAATAAATAAATAAAATAAAGTTAAAAATAATTCTAAAAACTATGAGAAAATCTCCCATTCCTTCTGCATTCTTTCTCTTCCTCACTCTCAAGCTGGGCATGTTTACTAGGTGCTCATTTTACTCTTAATTGTTTGAGTGAAGAAAGTGAGCCATCTATGACAACCTGGTGTCAGGGGGTACAGGGAGGTTAGGACCCCTATCTCCTCCAACAGCTGCTTCCTGATGCCTGAGCCTCCCCAGCTGAGCAGGAGATGGATGATAACCATCCCTCCCACCTCACCGGAGACTGGCCTGTCTCCAGTGACATCGAAGCCCAAGTTGGAGGCGAGGCTCCCACGGAGCAGCGGGATCCCATCAGAGATATCCTGGGCAGGTGAAGGCTTTGCTCCTACCCCATCTACAGCCAGGGCTCAGCAAGATGGGTCACCGCAAGGGTGCAGGATAATAAGAAGGGCCGGAGGTCGCACAAGGTGAATCAGCGCCCGGGCGTTCCGGCTGACCCCACAGAAACAGTGCTACAACCAACTGTTCCCACCTAGGGGGACCTCTGCGTGCCAGGCATTGTAGTGAGGCAACATACATTTATGCCCCAGACTCTCAAAGCTAGCCTGCGAGGAGGGGGCCGTGACTACCTCCATTTTACTGAAAGGGAACCTGGACCTCAGATGGGGGGACTTTCCCCTGCTCACTGTCACAGCTTCTCAACAGTGACCTGAGCCCATGCCACGTGGACCGGGGGTGCACAGTGTTCTGTACAAGGTAATGCTGGCAGGCTTATGCATACGCCACGGCTGAGGGATAGGGACAGGTGGGATCGGGGAGCCTAAGAACCAAAGCTCACTTGAGGGACTCCCCCACTGGAGATCTGCCCCCAAGGATCCTCAGAGGGGATCCTCCTCACCCTAGG
>NW_006159630.1:8700040-8710342 GCF_000334495.1 Tupaia belangeri chinensis | reverse complement strand
TCCTGCTGCCAAGGCAGGGAAGGAGGAGTACCTCGAGGGAGGGGAGAACCGGTCAGAACAACGATCAAGTGGGAACTGGACAAAGAAAGCAATCATCCACAGAGAACTTTCTGCCACCTCATCTCAACGATCGACACCTAATGTCCGATGTGGCAGCTTCACCTGGCTGTGAGGCGCTCGGAATGAGGCAGTCCAGACTGAGATGTGCGAAACTATAAACTACTCCCCGGATTTCAAAGACTTAACATAAAAAAGAGGACATAAAAATATCGCTTTCATTTTTTTTATTTTTAATTTGCTAGAGGGCGTGAGTATTCACTGGAGGGCAGTTGTGTTTTTATATTAATTATATGTTAAAGTGATAATATTTTGACTCTATTAGACTCAATAAAATATTTCACCTCTTTCTTTTTACCTTTAAAAAGGTAGCCCTTAAAATGTAAATTATGTACGGGATTTGCATGACGCTTGGATCCCGTAGCTGATTTATGACACAAGCAGCATTTCCACTAGATGGATAAGCCAACCATTGTTCACACTGGGGGAAAATATTTACACGTTAACAAGTTAAACTACATCTTAAAAGATAATGAATGTTCTGATTTTCATATCCCGTCAGCCAATGATAAATGTAGGATGTTTCAGTCTTCGGTTTGTGACTCTATCACCACCCTTTCAGATAAATATGTCTATGTCCTTAACTACTTGGGGAGGGGCACATTCTTATAGTCAGTGGAGTTACTTTTGTTTCTTATCTTAACTTGTTCTCCCAAAGATCGCACTGTTATAATCCCATCAACGATAGTGTCTGACCCCGCCCATCTTTTTGAATTGAAAACAAACACAATTACCTTCATCTACAATCATCCCCCCATCACCTCCCCCCAAACTAGTGATTTTATAATAGTGATTTTGAAATAGTTGTGTTTTTAAAAATAGGTACTATTGGTGGCAGTGTCCTTTCTCTTGTTAATTGCTTTTTGAAGTCATCAGTTCCCTTTTCGATTGGGGGCTGGGGATGAGCTTCACCTTTTTAAAAGGATCTGTGTACCTTCTTTAAACATGAAAGATGCCTAAATCTTAGCCCATCATATGCAAATTCATCATATGCCTGTTGACATTATGGTGAGTGCAAGTTCTCTGTGGAGTCCTTGTACATTTTTACATGGTCAAGTCTCCTTTATATCAAGTCTCTTTTAATATCATGAAGCAAAGCAAAGACCTTCTCTACTACTAAGCTTATAAAAATAGTGGTTTTTTCCCCCTAAAACTACCAGATCATAATTAAAAACTCAAAGGAAAGAAAGACCAAAAAACACTAGGAGGAAACACATCAACCTAAAGAGGTCTGTGACATGAAGTTGTGAGTCACCTAAATAAAAAATAAAATTATTCCATATAACAATAAAGTAATTTTAGGGACCAGCAGTTAGCGTAATGGCTATGTCGCTGGACTCCCATGTAGTCGACCACGGTTCGCATCCCGGACCCAGTGGCTTACACTCACGCTGGGCACGTGTGCGTGCGTGCCCAAGATCCCAAGAGGAGAAGGGATTGTGGCGTGGCCATCCCCCCTGGGGGGTGATTTCTCGCTTTCTGTCTCTATGTCTCTGTCTGTCTGGCGAGTGCACGTGCCCTATGGCAAAAACCTCTAAAAAATAAAATAAAATAAAGTAATTTTAGTTGTGTGCTCTTATTAACTTGTTTGAAAATGTGAGCAAAACATAAATTCTGTCTTTATTATGTATTAAAGTCTTTATGATACTACTTAGCCATGGGCTTATTTCCAGATTTGCCTTTCTGTCCACTGGTTTCTGGTCATTTCTAAATCAGGTCTACAGTATTACGATGTGTAATATATTTTGAATATCTAGTAGAGTAATGATACCCTTGCTGTAACTTTTTTCCCTAAAACTTTCTTGGTGTTTCTGATCTAGATGGCCTTTGGAAGCATTTTATTAAGTTCCAAAAGAAATCCAGATGGGATTACATTGAAATTGAAAGAAAACAATAAATTACTTTGAGAAGAATTAACAATACCACCACGTTAAGTCTTCATGTCTATTTAGTCAAGTCTTTTAGACATTTCTCCAATACACTGTGGTTTCTCTTCCTACAGGTCTTCTACATTTCCTGTCATGTTTATTCCGGGTTATTTTATGGTCTCTTGCGAATGGGTTTTGTACCTTGCATCCCCCGCCCTTTTTTTGAGAGATTTTTGCTATAGAGCGTGTGTGCGCTCACTGGAGAGACACAGAGAAAGACAGACAGCGAGAAATCACCCTCTCGCGCCAGCCCGGGATGGCCATGCTGCAATCCCTCCTTTTCCAGTCTCCTATCGGGATCTTGGGTACGCACACACACGCTCCTGGTGTGAGTTTCAAGCCGCCAGGTCTGGGACCCGAATCACGGTTGACTGTGGGAGTCCGGCCACGTAACCATTATGCCATCTGCTGGTCCCAATGCCTTGCCTCTTTTACACACTGTGCTCGCTGACTGGTTATAGCTGAAATATAGGGCAGCTACTTGCACGGTCTGACACACTCTAATCAACTTCATATTTAACCTTTTCGGGGTTTGCAAACAGACAAGCTCATTGCCGGTGACTAAGAGCCATGCTGCTTCCCTGTTTCACGTTCCTGTGCTTCTACCAAGGCTAATACGATGCTGAATGCTGCCACTGTTTGAAACCTCGTCGTTTCTGGCATCAACGGTGACCACGAAACCTCAGGCATCCACCAGAGTAGCCACTAGCCACATGGGGCTCTCGTGTGCTTACGCTGTAGCTAGTGCGACCGAGAAACTCAATTTAAGTCTTATTTCATTTTCACTATTTTACACTGGATTCATACAGATAACCTCCATGACCATAAGGCTTTTTACAATTCTTACAGTTTATAGGAAAATGATTCTAATAACTCAGTCGGACTGAGATGTGGCAGCTTGCTTTCTCGCTTTCTCTTTTTCTCTCTCTTTCCAGTCAAATTAAGAAAAATAATAACAAATGGAATTAAATAAATAATTATTTTTTAAAAATCTGGTGCTGACCCAGCTGCAGCGGCACAGGAGGGAGGTGCCGCTCTGCCGCCCCAGGGCCACAGGGAGACTGCAGTTTGGGTCCTGAGTTGATCTGAAACACACATGTGCATGTCCATGATCCTGGTTGGGAGGGCTTCTGTGGATTAATGAGACCCTGCCACGGGCACTTGCTTCTCTTTTTCTCAAGAATAAAATACGTAAACTTAAATAAAGCCTGATGCTTGATTGAATGATTGGGAAAACTTAAGCATATTTGGGCCAACCTGAGAGTGTAACTCTTTAATTGTTCAGCCATAATTTTTAAAAGGTTTTTGTCATAGGGTACACGTGCTCATCAGAGAGAGACAGAGAGGGAAAACGAGAAATCACACCTCCCCCCAGGGCCACGCCACGGTTCTTTCTCCTACCATTCTTCTCTCGGGACTTTGGGCAAGCATGTTCACGCGCCAGTGTGATTTTCAAGCCACCGGGTTCAGGACTTGAAGCACAGTCAGCCATGTGGGAGTCCAACACCTTAACCACCATGCCACCTGCTGGTCCCTCAGCTGTAAATGTTTTGAAACCCAAATGCTGAGCGAGTATTTATAAACTTTAGCATCAAAATTGAAATGTGCTATGGGTGTGAAACACACTCTAGACTTCCAAGTCTGCATATAAGAAATGCAAAATCCCTCGCTGATCATTTTTTATGGCACATGGCCACGATGTTTTTAAGGTATTGGGTTACATAAAATCACGCATGTGACTAAGCACTGCATTCCTACTGGCAGTGCTGTTTTAGAGTTATTCCCGTTTGTCACCAGGGTCATGACTGGACTCACAGATATTCTCCATGACCGAAGGAGTTTATGATTCTTACAGTTTATAGGGAAGATCCTGATAAGCCAGCCAGGCTGAGTCGTGGAAAAACACATTACAGCTTGGGTAACTTACCCTTCCGTTGCTGGACAACACAATATTCCGCAGAGACTTCAGCTAAGAGTGCTGGGTCCTAACAGACGGGGACCGTGGGCCCGGGAACAGACTCTCTGACTGTGGTACCACACCAGCCTCAGGGGACAGGGGCTCCCTGGACCACTCGGGGACTCTCACAGGGCCACAGGTCATGACAGACACATGAGAAAGCTAACATTCGCTGAGCTCTCTGTACCGCGGGTTGCGCTAGATGCTTTGTTTTGATTAAACTGCTTAAAAACAAATTCAGTCACATACCGTCCTAGGTCCTGGGCGTCCGACAGATTTACCGTGTGTTCTTCCCACCTGTGCTATGGGCTTATCACATCGTTCCCATCTCACAGGTAAGCAAACTGACACTTAGAGACTGAAATGATTCACCCACGTCACACATGAATAAGGACAGGCTGGGAGAAGAATCCGGACATGTCTGGCTCCGAACTCTGAGCTTTCCCCACTCCCCGTCAGGGTATGGGGAGGAGCGTGTGCCGTTTTGGAGCCCGGCCTCGGAGATGGGATGAAGGCTTTGGAGTTCACACCCACAGGAGGCACTCTGCAAGCAATCCCAGGTTCCAGTGGTCCCAGTCGGGCACTCCGCTCCCCACCATTCCACGGAACGCACAGATGAATCCTGAGAAATAGAGTACAGCGCCACCCCCAAGAGGCCCACCCTGTTGGGGACCTCAGCCCTTCTTGGTCTGGAAATCAGCCTCTCTCTCCTGGCTCCTTCACCTCTGCCCCTGCATCCACCTCTCTCCTCATCCCAGAACCGGCTCCAGGCCAGGGGGAGAAAGTCTGCAGGATGTGAAGGAGAGAAAGCTTCCCTCAAGGCTGGCCTGGGGATTAGAACAGCTCAGAGGAGGAAAGAGAAAGGAGCCAAGTTCTGGGAGTGACCGGAAGGAACCATCAGGAGTCAAGACGATGAGGAGCCAGTGACTCAAGGACATCCGGAACTTGGCTGGGTGCAGGCCCTTCCGGGAAATGTGTTTGCCAACACAAGTCACCCCGCTCCCACCACAGAGCTGGACCTGGAGCAGAGGAAGGGGCCCAGTGGGGGGCCTCCCCTGCCCCCAGGGAGGAGGTCTCCCTCCTCTGGGCGAGGCCTCAGTCTTTGGGCAGCTGGGCTCCTCCCTCCCGCCCCAGGTCTCAGAAGGAAGTGGCTGTAGTAGAAATCAGATCTGCCAGACTCGTTTGCTTTCACTTTGCTTCTTTGGAGAGCTGAGTGCTCCACTGAGCGCTGGGGAGTACAAGGACACTCGGGGGTCTCCAGAGGGAACGCTGCGGGGAATCTGGACTCACACCGGGCAGACTGGGAAATCTCCCATTGCGGCCCTTTTGGAGCTTGGGGCTTCAGAGCCAAACTCTCCAGGCGACCAGCTATCCCACCACCTTGGGCAGGCTGCATGTGCCTCAGTTTCCTCATGAGCTTTCCAAGCAACTGATAATGTTACAGACCTCCCAGCATTACAGGGAGGATTACCTACCCCGATAGAAGAAATCAGGCCCTCGGGACAGCGCTGCGCGAGGCCGGAGCACGTGTGCGTGTGCTCGGAGGTGTGCTCCCTCGGAGGTGCTCTCTATCTAGGGTAGTCTAGGTAAGGGGGAGTGCTCCAGCATACCCAGTGGCTCTCGGACCACTGTCACCCTCTTAATTTCAAACATTATTGATCTGGGACACACCCCTGAGGACACCCTAATTCAAAAGGCTCCAGGGTGAGGCTGGGGCTGAATCCTTTGGAGTCCTGGGGCCTCTGGAATGATCTGTTGTGGGAGAAGGGTCCCCCCAGCTGCCAAAGCCAGTTACAGACCCTGACCCGGCCCTGGCACTCCCCACCTGCAGTGAGTCCAACGGCCCTGGCTCCTGGCCCTGGCTCCTGGCTCCGTCTCTCCTGATCTGCCTTCTCTCCGCCCTTCTTCACCTTTAAACCTTCAATGACCCAGGATGGAAGAATGGGACTCCTCCGGCTCTTTCTGTTCCAGTTTGATAAGGATGGTGAGGGGAGGAGGAAAGGAGAAAGGCTCCCAGTCCTCCCTAGGATAAGGGGAAAAGGAACACAGGAATCTGGAGGATCCTGAGTGCTGCCACGAACAAATCATGCACGAAACCTCAGCCTGACCAGTTCCCCACAAAAGGACCTAGCTAGACCCACGTTCGCGGTACCCATCCGCCATACTGCTAGCCCGAATTTTCTTTGGGGTTCTCCTAGGCTCTCTGCCTCTCTTTCCATTTGATTAAATCCCAACCCAGGGATTAAGAGCAACAGTCCCCTTCTGATGCTCCAGGGCCAGGAAAGAAGGGTTGTACTGAGTGGGGACCAGAGGGGAGCAGTTTGCAGAGCAGAGGAAGGAGGGGCAGGGAAAGCAGCTAGCATGGCAGCCCCAACTCACTGTCTCATCTGGAGAGGGCAAGAGCTGGGGTCTCCGCCCACGTACGGTCACTACAGGGACCACATGGGCAGGCCAGCTGCGGTGACACCACGGTGCTGAGGCTACCTGGGAGGGTCCTCGGTTTGTGTCACATGCCTGAGATCCTGATGGCTGAGGACGTAGGAAGAGTCTATTGGGGGGTGTCTCTCTCTCTGTTCCTCTCTCGGGGGGAAAATGTACATATATCTTTTTTTCCTTCCCCAAAAAAGGACGGCATAGGCACTGGTAAAGGGTGGCCCAGAGATCCCAGGGAGGCTGGAGGCCACCCCCAGCTGACCTCAGCTGTCACCCCGATGGCCAGAGCAGAAGATAGTGGCCAAAGTGGCTGTGGCTGAGCAGAGATGCCCAGGAATCCTCCCTGCCAGGACACTGTGGCTTTCCAGACGCCCTCGTCCCCGTCCCCGGGAGGGAAGCAGGAAAACGGCACGTGTGCAGAAAGTTCTCGGAGGCGAGGTAAGAACGGGAAGTCTTCCCTCCTGAACTCACTCCCTACTGCCCTCCCCTGAGCTCCACGAGGGAGCCCCTTCCTCAGCTGTGGAGGCTGAATACAGACCACCGTCCCCCTGTTCCTGGCAAAGGAGTCTTCGGATGCCAGTGCTGCCACCCTGGCATGGAGCCCGGAGCCACAAGCTGGCAGCGCCTGAGGGAGACTCCAATGCACATTGGCTGGAGGGAAGCCCAAGGCTCCTCAAGGATTTGTATTTTAAGCTGGAACTTCAGGAGCACAGTGAGGGGACCGTGGGGACTAATGTTGGAACTTCCTCCACAGCGCATGCTGACAGCAGGTGATGTCGTTGGGCTGAGTCCCTCCCAGGAAGACAGTCCCTACCCAGAGGGCTAATGCAGGCCTAGCCCTCCTGGCTGGGGGTGGCCTTCGGGGCACTCTGCCAGAGGGCCCCTCAAAGGGTTCCCTGGCCGGGGACTTGGTTCTTTTCCCAAGGTCGTGGAAAAGCTTCTAGGACATAGGTCAGAAGAGCCAAGCTAAGCTCAGGTCAGCTCAGCTTCCAGGACAGATTGCACAACTCCCTCCACCCCCAGCCTGACAGCCTTATCTCTGGCATCAACCCAGCTCCTTCCTCCAAGGGACAGACTCCTCCTCCCCACCCCCCTCCCCAGGGACCAGCTCTTCTGGAGTGTGGGGGAACATCCAGCCAGAGACGCTGGAGTTGCTGCCCAAGAGGATTCAATCCTGGACCCTGGCTTCCAACCCTCCGCTCCCCACCCAATCCACATGGGGACAGGGGGAGGAAAAATGAGAGAAAGTGAGAGGTCTATACCGAATACCTGGGGCCACACCTGGGTACAGCCTGTCCTGGCCTCAAAAGTCAACCACTCCGAAGGTAGAGGGGGTCTGGATCTCTGAACCAGAGGGGCCTTGAGTCCTCCTGGAAAAGGACTTGTATAGGAGGGTTTAAGACCCTTAGCCAGGCCAGTGCTGCCCGCCCCACACCCCACTTCATGAGACACTTATGTGTTGTGACTTCTTGATTCCCATTCCGTGAGGCCCGGGCTCTCGAGTTCAGCACAACAGGAGCTGGGCAGGTCACCAGCAGATGGGGCCAGCAGGGTGGGCACGTGTAAGCGAGAAAAGGGGAAGGGAAACGGAGAGAGGTCAAAAGCCAGAGAAAGACAGGAACCCCAGCAAGGGAAGGAAAGCTCAAAGTGAAGCCTGATACAGAGTGTCCCCCGAACCCCGGTCCTTAGTGGCCAGGGACCCTGCACACTGAAGGAGATACCCGAGCGCTTGAGACTCACCCCCAAATCGCCACCACATGGAAGCAGGCTCACTTCATCACGCTGCCCCCACCCCACCCCATGTCCTGCAGGATCACCAAGCTCCCTGGGGAGACCAGGAAAACCCACTGGGCATCTCTCTGGGGGTTCACTGCGCCCCCATGTGTGAGAAGGAGCAGCTGTCCTCAAGGAGTGGCGGGCAAAGTCCCAGTCGGAGGAGATAAAGACAGGAATTAGTCACATGGGCAGCTCCCACAGGGCAGCTGGTAAGAATGGGAACCCACATGGCGCCCCGCACTTAGTAGGGCCCCAACCACCCAGCAGGATGAAGCCTCCCAAGATCCTGGTGGATGCCCCATCACTGCTTCAGGAGCCTGAGGGCGCCTCCGGGCCCGCCAGACCTGGCTCTGGTCTCGCAAACTCCCCATTTCTGGGCAAAATCCACAGCCCAGCTACCCCTTTCTTTGTGCCCTGTTCTTTGTTCTCTTAAAATTCAGTCCATCCTGCTGGTGGTCCCCTCCTCCACCCCAGCCTCAGAAAGGGGGCGGGGGCTGCTGGGAGTTATTAGAAACCCAGGCTGCGCTGGGAAGTTGCATTACAGGAGGCCCCGCCACGAGGCCCCTCGCTGACACTCCCTGGTCCAGATGGCTGCGGCGGATAAGGTCCAGGGAGAGTCTCTCTCTAGCACTCCGAGAGGGCAAGAGACCCTCACAGACAAGGGGCATCGAGGACACTTCCCGGATTCAATTGCTCAGCTCCCTGGAAAAAGAACTGGCACCATGAAGCCAGGGAAAGGCGGGAGCCGGTCAGATTGCAAGGGGCGGGGGTGCTGCAGGGAGAGAAGTTCTCCGACGAGAAAAGAAAAGCATTGTATTTCCCCTCCTTTCTCCCTGGGAGAAAAAACTTTCAAAGCCCAGGCCGCAGAATCTCCTGGGGCAAACACAGGGAACCTGGTTTGAGTTAGCACAGAGCAGCCCCCTGCCCCCTTTCTCTCTCTCTGACACACACACACACACACAGGCACGCGCGCGCGCGCACACACACACACACACACACACACACACATCTCAGGACGCCAGCCCAGGTCCGGCTCCGGCTCCGGCTCCGGGTTCCCGCCCGGGCACTCACCCGCGAAGGCCGGATCCCCGCCGGCGGGGCAGCTCTTGAGAAACGCTCCGGGGGCGGAGGCAGCGGAGGCAGCTTTGTACCCCCGATTGGGGGCGCTCCAAGAACGGGGCGGGGCCAGAGACGGCCGAGGGGAACTCAACCGCCCCGAGCCGGGATTCAATCATTAACCAACCGCTCTGGGCCCGGGACCGCGGGGCCGCGCTCTGCTCCCCGCGCGCTCGGCGCGCGGACTCCGGGCAAAGCCGTCTTCCCGGCTCCGAAGGGGCAGCCAGTTGGGCCGAGCCCCACCCCACCGAACGGAGCTCAGGCCTCTCCCGGCCTCGACCTCGAGGTCTTCCGAGGGAGGCGGGCGGGGCGCGAGCCGGCGTGGGAGGGACGGGTTCGCGGCGGGCGGGGGCAGTATTTGTTCCTGGGCCATTCCCTTCCACGCAGCTCCTTCCCTCCTTCCTCCCCGGCCCGGTGACACTGGGCGGCGTGTGCTGCCGTGTGTATACGAGAGCGAGAGCGTGTGCACACGCCTCTGCCACTACGGTCCTTATTCATGGAGAACTCTGCGCACACACGCCCCCCTCGGGGAGACCGCGGGCCGCGCGCCGCCGATTGTGTTCCTGCCCACGTCCACACACGCAGTTCCCGGGCAGGGGTGGACCTCCGAAACCCAGGCCCCTACCCCAGCCCCGCCCCAGCGGCGCCCGCGGCCAGACGTCTCTGTGAGTCCCCGTGTGGGGAGAGGAAATCGGGTCCTGGCGACGCTGCGCGCTTGTCACCCCTTCCCCCCTACACCCGCTGCTGGGACACAGGGTCCGTGGCTCCGGGTTCCAGGCGCCCCAGATGCCCCCCGCACCCTGGCCCCGTCTCTGCCAGCCCGAAGTGAGAAGCAGCGGGCACCAAGGAGAGGGGTCTTTGCGCCCTTCTCCCCGCGCCACGGCCCTCCGGGATCCCCGGCTTCTTCGATCCTCTCCGTCCCGTACGGGGGGCTCGAGCCCACCCAGGCCTCGCAGGGCGCAGGCGGCTATCATG
>NW_006159630.1:8691786-8699951 GCF_000334495.1 Tupaia belangeri chinensis | reverse complement strand
GTCGGGAAGCTGGCCCGGCCGCTCCGCCTAGGCGGTTCAAATCTGAAAGCCTGAGACTTTCCGAGTTCCAGGCTGGGCAGCCCGGGGGAGCCGGGGCCAGCCGGGCTTTGGGGCGTCCCTGGGGCCTGCACCCCGACCCAGGGCCTGGGGCGTCTCTCCCTCTTGGGGTTGGAGCGAGGTCTTCTTAAGGCTCTTTTCCATTCCCATTCCCAGCAATGACAAGAAACCAGTAACTCCTGCCGGGGTGGCATTTCCGCTCTGTTCCCTCCCTCCGGGGCCGCTAACCCCTTCCTGGCCCCAGTACCGACCTGAGATGGAAGCCGGAGGGCCAGCACCTCCAGGTTGGTGGATTCCATCCCAGACCTACTGGAAAAGAGAGAGGGCCAACCGAGCCTGGACGTGAGAAGGGGCTGTGGCCTCTGCCTCCCCAGTGTCCGCTGGGGTGAATATGCTCCAAGTGAATTTGGGGGATTCACTCCCGAGTTCCAAGGCCGGACGGAGCGCTATGGGAAGCAGGCCTCAGGTTTTATCCTTGTACAGGAATAACCGTTTTAAAGGATCCTACCAAAGGGCTAAAAGCTATGGGTGAATACTCCGGAAAGGAAAGTGGACAGCACAGAGTGGAGGGATGGTTCCTGCCCTTAGCTCCGCCTAGCCCTCCCTTTTGAAAGGAAGTGGGATGGAAGTGGCCTAAGCTCCAAGACTTCCCTCCCCAACTGGTCTGCCCCGTCTTCAGCTTTCACCCTGAACCTGCTTTCTAGAAGCTCCACTTCCCCCTTCCCACAGTTGCCCAAGAACAACCAGCTCTTGAGAGCGAATACTGTGGCCAGCCTGTTCTGTGGTGAAAATTGAACCCCAGATGAAACACTTGGACCAGAAAGTGGGTTCACGGGGACTTGGGAACTAGACGCACATGAGCTCAAACCGCGGCTTGGTTATTGTGGGGAAGTCACTAACCCTCCCTCCCCAGCCCTTGGTAGCCTGGCCTCTGTGTCCAAGGAGCAGGGCCCCTGGCTAGCCTTCCCTGGAGGTTGTTAGGCTGAATAAGATATTAGACTTGATGGGGCCAGCAGGTGGTATGGTGGTAAAGGCACCTGGATCCCAGGTGGCTGACCACTTGGTTCTAGTCCCTGACCTGACAGCTTGAAGCTACATATGTATACCTGTGTGCCCAAAATCTGGAGAGGAGGTTGGAAGAGAAGGGATTGCACCATGGCCATTCCATGGGGGAGGTGCTTTCTTACTTTCCTTCTCTTTCCTCTCACTCAGTGAGCACACATGCCATGTAGCAAATTTAGAGGTTTTTTTTTTTTTTTTCTATAGGGCTTGTGTGCTCGCCAGACAGACAGAGAGACAGAAAGCGAGAAATCATCCCCCAGGGGGCATGGCCATGCCGCAATCCCTTCTCCTCCATTCTCCTCTCGGGATCTTGGGCACGCATGCACACGCACCCGGCGTGAGTTTTAAGCCACCGGGTTCGGGACACAAACCACTGCGGTTGACTACGGAGTCCAACGACATAGCCATTACGCTAACTGCTGGTCCCGGAAATTTAAAAAATAGATAAACATGTATCCAGCTGTGAAAGGGCTTTCTGACGATAGGGTGGCAACTGGAGCAGACTGTCCTCGTTGTGACCTGGGGCAGAAAGTGTTCTCAAAGGGCACAGGAGCTGCAATTACTGTCATCTACCAGCAGATAAGTTCTCCACCAGCTTTCCCAGCTATGCAATGGGACCAGCAATCCCTGCCTTCCCCCTGTAGGTGAGTATTAGATGAGATCGCCTAAACAAGGCGCCTGGAAACTTGTTTTGCACGGGCGGACCCACGTCGCTCCCCGTTTCTGGAGTTCCAGGACCTTTTCCTTCCCCAAATCACAGCTGATGTCTTCTCTGTGAAAACTTTCCTGATTTTCTCTGAGACATCGGCCTCTCCCCCATCTCTTTCCTTCCATTTTTAATCATTTGTTTAGGGAGAAGGGCTAGCTGTTAGTAACTTTTTTTCCCTTCTTTTATACATGTTTTGGGTTTGGCCTTCTAATTACATTCCTATCTATTAGCATACCTCTAGGACAAGGTCTCTAGGTCCCTTTGTAATTCTTCCCACACTTATCCAAATTCAGGGACCCTTATCCAAATCCAGGCTCCTTCTGCCAAAGTTTAACCTTTGCCTTTGGAAACAAAACCAAGCCCTTCTGCTCTCAGGAGGCCCAGGGAAGGGTCTCAGCAGGTACTCCCAGGCTTGTATCCTGACACCCTGGAGGAGATGTGATTAAAAGAAAGTGCTAATTTTCTGGGACCAGCAGATGGTGTAATGCTTACGTGGCTGGATTCCCACATAGGAGACCGGTTTGAGTCCTGGACCGGGTGGCTTAAAACTTATGCCGGTCATGTGTGCATGCATGCCCTAAATCCCAAGAGGAGAATGGAGGAGAAGGGACTGTGGCATGGCCATCTTCCCTGGGGGGTGGGGGGTGAGTTTTCAATTTCTGACACTGTCTCTCTGGTGAGCATGCATGCCCTATAGGAAAAAATCTCTCTTTAAAAAAAAATAAAATGCTAATTTTCCTTAACGCTTGGAATCCCAGACCTGTGGAATTTTCTCACGAATTCACTGAAGCTGTTTTGCTCGACCTTTAGGCTAGAGACCTACAGATAATCAGAGAAAGTTAACAAAATGAAAAACTCGAGGCTTGAATACCTACCTGAAATCTCTGGCAAGCTCTAAGCCCTGGACTTTGGGAGGGATTTGAGTTCTTAACTGCACCTCTGGTGTAACTTAACCCCTAAGCCCTTAGGCCTGAGCGTGTGTCTCTGCCTGTCTCGGGCTGCTGGGGCTTGCCTTTGGGACTCGGGCAGGCATGATCCTTACAACTGCAGGGCCTGCCCCACCCATGTGATGCCTCCTCCCCACCCCACACCCCAACACATACCTCCTAGAGTTTGTCAACATCGGGGTTCTGGGCATTTTAGTTCACGTGGGCATTTTGCCCCGCCCCTAAGAGGGTGGGTTAGGTCGGTAATCCCGTTTCCTTAAAAAGAGGTTGGAAGACTCACTCTTTCTAGTCTGCTGTTTCCAGTAAGTGTGGCTCTCGGCAGGCCCTCTTCCTTTCTGATATGAGCTCATCTCCAAGGCCCATTCCCATCCTCGTGTTGGGCCTTCCCATCTTTATCCTGAGTCCCCGGCCCTCCACTGAGGTGAGACAAGATGGTCTTGCATAGACTCCTGAAGGTGAAGGGCCTGAAGTCAGCCTGTCTGGAAGCAGGGCCTTGGGGTCCTCTGTCGGGCACTGTCAGCTGAAGGGCCTGGGACAGAAGCTCTTTCACCCTCGGTTCCCTGTTCTCGGGAACCACCTGGGGTCTTTCTCAGGCCTGGGCCCACCTGCGCTAAGCAGTTGCGAAAGCCCCTAGGATACCAAGCTGCTGGCAGAGAGCCTGGGGCACAGAGCAAGTCTCCCCACCCACCCATGGTGGGAAAAGCACCTAGCTCTGGGCGTGCTTTGGTTCCAGGCTGCAGGGCCCGAACCCAACCCCAGGGCTCCGGGCAGCCGGTACATGCCAGCCTGCCAAGCAGCCCGTTGGGTTGGGATGATGTCGGTTTGCGTTGACTCTCAGTGTGGCTGGCGCAGAGTAGGTTTTCTAGATGAATGAAGGAGCAGTGTCTAGAGTCCGAGTCTTTCTCTGCCTTTGCAAGCCTGGCTTGGGACTGAACTCTGTTTGGTCACCTCCTCCAAGAGATGAGGTCAACCGGCCTCCAGGGTCCTCCATCCTCCCAGAACATGCACCTGAGGACTCGCGGCACCAATGGGCTGGGCGCATGGGGTGGGACGTTGTGTCTCAGAGGACTCCTGGCCCACAGACACAGGCTAGCGACTCTGACAGTAGGATGAGCTGGGCCTACAGAAAGGATGAGGTGGGGTGAGCGATGGTGGCAGAGCAGAGAAGCCATGGAGTTTACCGAGCGTCAGTCCCCACATAGGGTCAGAACACCCGATTGTACCTATCGTGTGTGACCTGGGGGAGTGTCTCAGGGGGTGGCCTCTGTAGGGAGAGCATGATAAAGACTTAGGAGGCCATGAGGGGCCATTGCACGTGGACCTTGCTTCATCAACTCAAGTCCAACATAAGACCCCAGCCACGGGCTGGCCCAGGAGCCTTGCGGTTAAGGGAACAAATCCCACATGGCTGACCACACAGTTTGAGTCCTGGATCCAGCAGCTTGAAAAACATGCCAGGTGCATGCGTGTGTGCTCCAAGTCCTGGCAGGATGGAGAAACAAAGAGATCATGGCATGACCGTACCCCACTGGGGGAAAAGGGGAGTGCTTTCTCCCTTACCCTCTCTCTCTGTCTCTCTCTGGTGAGCGTACATGCCCTCTGGAAAAAAATGAAAAAGACCCCAGTCACTATCTGGTTGTGGCTAAGCAGGCTTTAGGCTTTTGGGTGCTGTGGGCCCCTCGGTCTGGGCCAGGGGAAGGACAGATAGCACAGGACTCCCTGCCTGACTTGAGTCCTACCAGCCACTGCATTGTCATGTTACCGACAGGCTGCCCCGACCATGGAGCCGGCACGTTCCAGAAGGGAGACAAGGGTCGGTGAGTGAGCCAAAGCTCAGGGCTGAGAGAATGAACGAAGACCAAAGCAAAGACACTGTTGGAAGCAGGAGCCCTGAAGGGGTGCTCCTATAATTCCCCAGATTTCCAAACTCCAGAGCTCCACCCACCAGTGACCCCAGTGGGAACCGGGAGAGCCCAGTCATGCTTCCTCAGCAAAGCCTTCTGCTGCTCCTAGGCCCACAGACTGGATTAGGACCACAGGTACTGGGGCCAGAGAGTCCTGGGTTCAAATCTCGAGTTCTCTGCATGACCTGAGGGAAGTCACTGGAGCTCCTCCCCGAGTTCGGTTTTCTCATCTGTACATGGGTACCCACCTCATGGTATTGGACTGAGGTGTGTGGGCAGTGCGGGTGAGAGTGCAGCACAAGCTGGGGCCATGCCAGGGTTCACTACAGGGGCATCAGCCCATCTCAAAGCAAAGGGCCAAAACTGGCCTTCTGGAGCAAGTGGCCCGGAGCCTCCACCCTCGCCGTCCCTGTTAGTATTTCTCAGAATTGAGCAACATGAGGAAAAAATGTCAGCACTACCAAGAAAGAGGCAGGCCTGGACTCCTGATAGGGGACCTGGTCAGGCTGAGGGGAAGGAGGGGACCTTGTGCAGAGGGCCTTATGTCCTTGTCCCTGGGAGATGTGGGCGGAGGCCCAGTTCTGCAAGACAACAGAAAGCCTCCTGAGCCTCCAGAAAGATGGAAAGAAAGAAAAGGGACTGGATAGGTGGAAGGGAAGTGCTTCTGTTTATACCCAGGAAAGGCCTTTCTGCTGCCGGGAAGCTCAACTAGGTGGCAAATGAGGCTTAACTAAGGAACACTTAGACAAGGCGGGAGCCACTCACGGGCACTTGCTTGTTTGTCGAGACTTTTCTGTGCTCTGCGAGCTCTGCATCTCAAATCCATGGGGTCGTGGCTATTACTCCCACTTCTCAGATCGAAAACAAAAACGCCTGAGTAACGTGCTCAGGTTCATAGCTAGTGAACTCAGATCCTGAGTTAGAAAAACCTAGGCACAAACCACGCGAGACAGCAGGAGAGGAAGGCCCCAGTGCAATGCGAGTGGTCTCATTGCTGGGCCGTGGGTGGCCAGGGGAGGCTGGGCGCCCTCTGTAAAACCCAGGAAGGGTTTCCGTTGCTTCAAGGACAGACTCGTCCTGTTTGAAGGCACTTCTCAGAGGGCCACGGCAATGACTTAAATCACCCCTGCCTTCTCCCCCACCCGGTGACCCACATCCATACCAAAGACCCCAATTAAACGCCTGCCCGGGCTCAGCACATGGCCCAGGGGTGAACTGGAGGATGACCAGAGCTGGCGGCATCACTCAGCATCCTCTCGTCGCAATGTGATGTGACACCTCTGTCCAGATGTTCCAAGGGCTTAAAGGAGCAGCCCTCTCGATTCAGGAGGTGCTGGCCTCTGCGTCTGCTGCTGGAGGTCTCCTACTTTCTTCCCCTGCTTGTACTAAGCACCCAAGACTGCATTCCTTGGGCTGAGCAGATGCTTGCATACCTCAGCCTGAGCCTGTCTGTCCCTGCGCCTTTTCCGCCTCCGGGGCACAAAAAATGAGGCTCCTCCAGAAGAAGGGCCTTTAAGAGACATCTGTCTCACCCTCCTGATGAGACAAATCTGCCCCCAAATTCAAGCCAATGAGATCGCGTGTTAAGCCAGTGTTTGCACAGAGGGGTGAGAAGGGAGAAGGGCCTGGCATCTCTGGGTCCCTCCCCATTGGGCAGGTGGTTATGGGCGGAGTGGAACTGCACTAACTCATCATGTGGCTGTGAGTTTGTTTTCTCTGCTTGGGAGTTTCCAGTTTCCTAACTGTTGTCTTGGGGTGTGTGTGTGTGTGTGTGTGTGCATGTGCGTGTGCATGTGTGCATCCTTTGGTCCTGGGAAGCCTTTGAGTCATAACAATAACTCACTCCAGTCTGATGTCAAGGCTGATTCTCACGTCCTGGCTTGATGGCTCCATGCCGCAGGGCTCCAGCTTTCTTCACTCCCCAAGCCCTCTTTTTCCTCCACAGCCAGTTGCTCTGCAGAAAGCAGTGAGAGCTGAAGGCAGAAGACATATTAGATGAGCAGGCAATGAGGAGTCAGGGAGCCCAAGGCCCAGGCCCCAGGTGCTGACCATCAAGCAAAATCCCAGCCAAGCAGGGAATCCTCCAGCAAAACAAAACCTTGCTCCTCCGAGGTCACCACAGGGTGACAGGGAGCGAGACCTAGGGTGTGGAAGCATAGGGGCCTTGCTATTGAATCTATAATAAACCAGTTACATAGAAATTTGCAGAAGAGAACAATTCTCTCTCTCTCTCTTTGATTTTTTTTTTTTTTTTTGGCTATATAGAGAGAGATAGAGTGAGAAATCATTCTGCCCCTCCATGCCCAGGGGGATGGCCATGAGGCAGTCCCTTCCTCTGTTCTCTTAGGAGTTTGGATATACACGCACGCATGCCCTGGGTCCAGGACTCGAACCATGCAGTTAGCCACGTGGATCCAGCTGTGTTAGCCTCTGTGCTACCTGCTGGCCCCTCTCTACTGTTCGAGTGAATGGTGAGGAAAATGATACGTCAGAGGTCACCTAGGCCAAGCACGTACAGAACAGAAAATAAAACAGAGAGGGGAAGTGACTTGTCCAAGGGCACAGAGCCAGCTATCAGCAGAACGTAGGGTGAGACATGGACTGTCCCTACCCAGGCCGGTGCTTGTTCTACACGGTGGGTTTCAAATGCTTCGTGGTTGTAAGCAAAGGATTACTTCCCACCTGCAAGTGAAGCTGTGCAGGACAGAAACCAGATCAGGACGATCCTGCTGTGTTGGACGTGGGGTTTGGATCCCAGAGCTCTAATGTTCTGCCTCTTCCAATGCAGTTCTTGGGGTCCCTCTGGGAGACCCGACAGCTTCAGAGCACTCTGAAAAATCACACACTGACCATAACAGCAGTAAGCCCTCAATGCACGTCAGTTTCTTTAAGATGCCAGGCACTCTCCTAAGAGTCTTACCTGTAGTAGCTCCTTTGCACTGCAAGTCCTGCACAGCAGGACTGCAGGACTCACCAGTTTTGCGGTCCCCGTCCTCTGCCCCACCACTGTGTGCATGTCTCAGCAAACAGCATTTTTTGGTACCTGGGCTCTTGAAATGAGATTTGTGCTAGTTGAGGGTGACTTCCTGTTCTCACACCCCATCCTTCCCTAGATAAACCTGTCCTTGCACCCCACCTTATCTCTTATCCTTGCTGACCCCCCTTTATAATTTTCTGACTACCTCTCCCCTTCCCAGATGGTACAGAAAAGGTCAGCTCTAGGTTGGACAGCTTTTTAGCCTTGTTGAACCCACAGGCCGACTTGCTGACCTTATCCGAAGGCAAACCAGTGGCTTATGGGTCAGGGACAACCTCAAGATATATTCTGTTTAGCAAACACAATTGTTCTAGGTGCTATTACTGCAAAATGAACTCCTCCTAAAACTGTCATTTTCTTATGCTTTGGATTCTATATGTCCTGGGAATTTGGACAGTGTCAGGAAAGGCTTGTTTCTGCTCATAGTGTGAGGGGTTCCGCAGGAAGAC